>NC_037668.1:4426859-4438373 GCF_003255815.1 Theropithecus gelada
GGCCAGGCGCGGTGGCTCAAGCCTGTAATCCCAGCACTTTGGGAGGCCGAGACGGGCGGATCACGACGTCAGGAAATCGAGACCATCCTGGCTAACACGGTGAAACCCCGTCTCTACTAAAAAAATACAAAAAACTAGCCGGGCGAGGTGGCGGGCGCCTGTAGTCCCAGCTACTCGGGAGGCTGAGGCAGGAGAATGGCGTGAACCCGGGAGGCGGAGCTTGCAGTGAGCTGAGATCCGGCCACTGCACTCCAGCCTGGGCGACAGAGCGAGACTCTGTCTCAAAAAAAAAAAAAAAGAATTAAAGAGGTAAACTGAGTAAATGAGATGTCTTAGAGATATTTTGGTTGCAAGGAACCGATATTCACTAAAGCTAATTTGAATAAAATAGAATTTATTAAAAAAAAAGAGAGATCTCCTAAAACAAAATTGTCAGAAAAAAAATTATAATGAGCCTTAGAAGAAATGGGGAGTTGATGTGCTCCCGTTCTCTCTCTTCCTCCCTCTATCTTCTTTCCACCTCAAACTACATGTCTTTCACGTCTTCCATGTTATCTTCATGACAATATTTCTCTGTTCCTAAACCAGTTTCTGTACTCATGATCCCACTTTCACACAGTCTGTCATGAACGCCCTGAAATGGTGACCTCAGTCCCTAGTTAATGGAATCTTGCAGGAATGCTCCCACAAATTAATGACTCAATCTCTGCACTCCCATTCTAAATTCCCTACTTAATTGGCTCAGCTAGGACCAGCTGTCTACACTATGTAATCAGATATTACTGATGTAGAGACACATGGTGACTAAAGCCACCCCTTTCAGGCTGTGAATGGGAAGGTTTTCTAAGAATGAGGTGGCATGAGGAAGAAATGATTGACACACTTAGTTCAGAGGATCTGGCTGAAGGCCACACTGGGCTGAACCTGATTTACCAAGCACTATGGGAAAAGCGGACTCTGTTTTCTTATCTTCCTTTAGGGAAACTCTGTTCAGATTGGGAGCAAAAGGAGGGAAATGCCTAAAGATCTGCCTAGTAGATTACAACAACTCCCTATTGCTTTATGCCATGCTTTCATTTCCATACCTTACTCTGCCCAAGATGTGAACTAGCCAACACACTGTGACTGGATGGGAACCACTAAGAACTTGTCACTGTATTTGGAGAAGCATAACTTCCTTGGGAAAAGCTGGTGGCCTCAGCTTGTCTTTCTCTGAATTGGACCAAGGCAAACTCATTCTCTCCCTTTCAGATATAGCTCTAATGCCATCTCCTTTGCACTGCTTTCTGCACTCCCCCAGGGAGAGCTGTCACAACTCTGTGCTTCCATTGATCTCTTTTCACATCTTCATTAACCTATTAATACATGATCAACATCTGTCACAAATCTGCCTTTTCCAGACTGTGAATCCCAGGGGAAGCATCTGGACACTTATTCTTGTACCATCAGCCCCCAGCATGACACATGTTGAGTATTTGATTAATTTAGTGAGTAAATAAACCAGCAGTGGCCACTCTGGATCCATCTAAGAGTCTGGCTTGATGCTCCCAGAGACCTGTTGAGGTGTGGTTTGGGATGGTCCCCAATGACTAAGGACATGCCCAAATATCCTGAAGTTGGGAAGTTGAAAAGGAAGAGACGTTTGGGTAGAGGAAGAATAGGCTGTCTTTGTGTGTCTGAAGGTTTTTCATGTAGAATTAAAATAAAACTTCCAATGAATGACCACAAGGGGAAAAAAAGGATCAAAGGCAAAAACTCTAGGGAAATAGATTCCAGTTCAACATAAGGGTATTCTAAGAAGCAGTAATGTCTAAAAATGGATTAGACTAGCTACAGAGGTGATAAGCAACTTGTCACAAGGATGCTGAATAACAATACAATTCTGAAATGGCTCATTGGACAAGATATTTGATTTAGCTTCATTTAAAATTACACAATTAATCTATGTTTATTGTTTAAAAATTTTTAATGGCTAGTGAAAACAAATGCTCTTAATTTCACAACTCAGAGATCATCAGTGCTAACGTGTTGTTGTAAGGTACAGTCATCTCTCAGAATCCATGGTAAGTTGGTTGCAGAACACCCAAGGATACCAAAATTCACAGATGCTCAAGTCCCTTATATCAAATGGTGTAGTATTTGCATATAACCTGTGCACATCCTCCTATATAATTTAAATCATTTCTAGATTACCTATAATACTTAATATAATATAAATGTTATGTAAATAGTTGTTTTACTGTATTGTTTAAGAACAATGATGACAAAAAATCTGCACCTGTTCAATACAGATATAGCCATCCTTTTTTCTGAATATTTTCAATCTATAATTGGTTGAATTCACAGATGCAGAACCCACAGATATGGAGAGCTGACTGTATATCTTTATAGTCTTTTTCTTTGTATTTAAACACTTAAAATCTATATTTGTTTACCAATATAAAATATATTACTTGTAATTTATTGTATTAGTAAAACTTTGAGTCTTCTTCGAATCCTACATTACCTTAAAACATCTATGCAATACCACTCATGTTTACTTAAAGTCTTATTGGAGCTATTTATTCACCAGAGGTAAAGTAGTAAATACTTATTTATATTTATGTACTAATTACTGATGAGCCCTTGTGATATAGCCAGGCAAAGTGAAAGCAGTACTTATTGAGTTATAGGTTAAGAGATCTGGATTCTAGTCTCAAGTACGGTACTTGTTGGCTGTATGACTTATCTCAGTCTTAGTTTACCCAGCTGTAAAATGTGGAATCTGGATGAGGTAATCCAAAAGCTTCTTTTGGGAGTTAATTACTTCACTAGTAAATGAGCACAATACTCTGAAAGTCACTTAGGGGGCTACACATTGGTAAAATGTTTTCTAGAAGCTTACAGTTTCATTGAGGACTTACATACATGAAATTGTTGAGTAAAAATCTAAGATCATTATTGATGGAAGTGCCAAAAATCATCGCAGGAGTAAGGTATACTGTAGTGAGTCTATTTCACCACTAGCACTGATGATTTCAAGTTCATTACATATTACTAGGAACCACTTCTATAAAGGATGCTGTGTGTACTGCCTATATTTCACCTTCAGGAGTGAGATACTTAATACCCCAACTGCCAGGAGTGTGGACTGCAGATAATTTACAGCTAAATCCTTCTCCAGAATTTTCTTTTGGCCAAAGAAAGCTTCCTTGCCTATGGTTATGCCACCTTCCTAAGGGCAGCCCACACTCAATGATCAGTCAGTGTAGGGCTTAGCTCCCTTGTCTGAATTTGAGACAACTCTCAGCATTTTCACTCTGCCCAATGCTGCTCCTCTCAGTTGTTGTTCCTGAGTGTGTACCCCAGTAAACCTCCTGCATGAACATCTACATCTAAAGATGTGTTTCCAGGGAACCTGACCTATGAAAACCACCTCTTATTTATCCTAAAATTTAAAAAGTCAAACTACAGATCCACAGATCCAAGAAGCTCTGTAAGTCCTGAGCAAAAGAAACATAAAGAAAACCACACCAAAGAACATCAAAAATCATCACATTGTTGGAAACTAGTAATAGAGATAAAATCTTAAAATAAACCAAAGGAGGGTGGGGGTGGGAGGAGCTATATTACATAGAGAGGAACAAAACTTAGAGTTACAACAGATTCCCCATCTGAAACAGTGCAAGTCAGAAGATGGTGGAGTCACATCTTTAAACAACAGAAAGGAAAAAAACCTGTCAGTATAGAGTTCTGTGCAGAGTTAAAATGTCTTTTTACAAAAGAGGGCAAAATAAAGAGTTTTTAAGGTATACAAAAACTGAGATAATTTATCACCAGAGGAGTAGCGCTGTAAGAAATGTTCAGATTTCTTACAGGAAGGAAAACAATGCAAGATGCAAGTTAGGATCTACACAATGGAATGGAGTGCACCAAAAATGGTAAATATGAGAGTAAATATAAAAGATGTGTTTTCTTATTTCTAAATCTCTTTAAAACATAATTGACTGTTTAAAGTAGAAATATTAACAACACATTTGGGGTTTTTTTGAACATATGTAAAAGTAAAATGTGTAACAACAAAAACATACAGGCCAGGAGGGAAAAATAAAAATGGGACCATTTACTATTATACAGTTGTTATATAATATGTGTAATGGTTAAAATTATTTGAAGGTAGACTGTGTTAAATTAAAAGTATATACTACAAACCCTAGAACAACCACTGAAAAACAAAAGCAAAAGCAAAACAAGTAAGTCAATAAAGAAGAAAAAATGATCATAAAAGATATAAAATCAATTTTTTAAAGTCAATAAAAGTAAAACTAAAGGAGGGGGAACAAGAACACGTGAGTCAAATAAAAAAGAAACATTATGGTGGCAAACTTAAGCCCAACTATATTGATCATCACGTTAAATGTAAATAGTGTAAACACGTGAATTAAAAGGCAGGATTATAAGATTGCATTAAAATATTTAAGGTTAAGAGAACAAAACTAACAAACCTAGAATTCTGTGTCCTGCAAATAAAAACTGAGAAAATTTTTCACCAGTAGACATGGTCTGCAAGAAATAGTAAACGTTCTTCAGAGAAAGGAAAAGCATATATATCAGAAACTTAAATCTACATAAAGAAAGAGCACTGCAGAAAGAATAAATGAAGCCATAACAAAATAAAATATTTAGTTTTCTTATTCTTATCTGATCTAATAAATAACTGGTAGCTCAAAATAATGATGGCAACAATTCTTTAGGTTATTATACCTTAAGGATAAGTAAAATGAATAACAGCAATGATACAAGGAATAGAAGGGAGATATTAGAAATACCTTACTATGCTGACACTATTTGTGAAGAAGTATAGTGTTACTTGAAAGCAGACTCAGAGTAATTGTAAATGTGTATTGCAAACACTAGGACAATTGCTAAAATAATTTTTTGAAAAGAAGTATAACTGATAAGCTAAGAGAGGAGAGAAAATGAAATCATGTAAAATGTTCAATTAAGATCGGAGAAGGCAGAAAAAGAAAGGAAGATTGAAAAAGAGTCCAATAATAGAAAACAGTTACAAATTTGGTAGATATTTATCCAGCTACATCGATAATGACTTCAAACGGAAATGGTTTAAATACAGCAATTAAAAACAGAAACATCAGAGTCAATTTTTTTAAATAAAAACACCCATCTATAAGTTGTCTATAAGAAATCTTTCGAATATAAAGATGCTTATAGATTAAAAGAAAAGGAATGGAGGCAGGGCAGGGGGAGGAAAGAATTAGTGTTCAATGGGTATAGAGTTTCAAGCTTGCAAGATGAAAAAATTCTAGAGATTAATCGCACAACAATGTAAATATGCTTAACACTACCAAACTGTACACTTAAAACTGGCTACAGTGGTAAATTTAATGTTATGTGTTTTTTGCTACAATAAAAAAGTAAAAGAATGGAGAAATCTGTAACATACTAACATTAATTAAAAGAAAGCAGGAGTAGCTATATTAATTTCAGAGAAAGCAGGCTTCAGAACTAGAAAAATTAGCCCTGATAAAGAAGTCAATTAATCAAGAAGACATAACAATAATAAATATTTATGTGCCTAATAACAGAGCTCTAAAATGCATGAAGCAGAAATAAAAGTGCAGAAATTGACAAATCCACAGTTATTGTCAGTGATTTCATACTGTTATCTAAATAATTGATAAACACCATAAACAGAAAATAAAGATATAGAAGACATGAACAACACTATCAACCAACTTGTGCTGACATTTATAGAATATCCTATCCAACAGAAGAAAATACATTCCTTTCAAGTGTATACACTAAATGTTTGCCAATATTTACCATATTCTAGATCATGAAACAAGTCTCAATAAATTTAAAAGGATTAAAATAATCCAGAGCATATTATCTAACCACAATGGAATTTAAGTCGATATCAATACAAAAATACGTGAAAAAGATCCAAATATTTAGAAACTAAGAAACCTCCTTTTAAGTAACCCATGAGCCAAAGAATAAATTGCAAGGAAAATCAGAAAATATTTTGACTGAAAAAAAGAAAACACAACATATTAAAATTTCCCTTTTAAAAAAAAGCTAAAGCAGGACTTACAGGATAATTTGTAGCATTCAAATCTTATATTAGAAAAATAGAAAAATTTAAAATCGATGACTAAGCTTCCTCTTTAAGAAACCAGAGAAATAAAACCAAACTTAATGTGAAATGAAGTAAATAGTAAAGATAAGAGTGAAAATCAATGAAATAGAAAACAAAAATAATGGAGAAAACCAACGAAATCAAACCTCTTTCTTTAAAAATAACAATAAAAATGATAACCTTCTAGACAGGCTGATCAGGAGAGAAACATAACAAATTACCAATATCATCCTGAATGAGAGAAGGGCCATAACTATAGATCTTGCCAACATTAAAAGGAGACCAAACAAATATAAAAATTTTATGTCAATAAATATAACTTAAGATAGAAAATGGGAAAATGAAATCATATAAAATTAAAATTGGAGAAGGCGGAAGATTAATGGAAGATTTAAAAAGAGTGCAAGAATAGAAAACAGTTACAAATTTGGTAGATATTTATTCAACTACACCAATAATCACTTTAAATGTGAATGGTTTAAATTCCTTTAAAGACATAAACTGTCAAAACTTACTAAAGAAGAAATAGCTTGAATAGCCCTGTATCTATTAAGAAATTGGGTTTGTAGTTTAAAATTTTCCCATAAAGAAAACTCTAGGTCCAAACAACTTTACTGAAGAATTCTACCAAAATTAAGAAATATGTAATATTTATTCTACATAAACTCTTCCACAGAATAAAATTTGAGGGAGCACCCTGAATTCATTCTATTACTTAAGCATTATCTTGATCCCGAAAACCAGGTGGTTATTCTAAGAAAAATAACCTACAAACTAATTTCCACTATGAACATAGAAGCAAAACTCCTTAACAAAATTTAAGCAAATTGAATCCAGCAATATGTAAAAAAGCTAATACATCGTGACCAAGTGGAGTTTATCGCCAGAATGCAAAATCAGTTTAACATTTAAAAAAATGTATCAAAGCATGATGATTAGGTTTTCACACTCATGTGTGAGATATGCCTCCCTTGAACTTTGTTACACTGGCACTTTACCCATTTGACATGCGGGAAAAAAACAAAATGAAAAAAAATCAGTGTAGTTGCCATATTAACATTCTAAAAGGAAAATCATATGATCATCTCAATAGTTACACAAAAATCATTTGCCAAAATTCAAAACACACATTCGTGATAAAAACTCTCAGTCAACTTAGAAGGGAACTTTCTCAACCTGGTAAAGGTCATGCATGGGAAACCTACAGCTAGCGTAATAATAAATGATGAAAAGCTAAGTTTTTTCTCCTAAGATCAAAAACAAAGAAAAGATGTTTTCTTGCCCTATTCCTGGTCAACAGAGTGCTGGACATACTAGCCATGTGCAATTTGGCTAAAGAAATAAATAGCACCCAGACTGGAAAAGAAGAAATAGAACCATTTTAAAATTGCCTTTCTCCAATTTCATTAGCCATGATATTTGGGTACAGACTTAGGTAGGATGAGGCTTAGGGACTCAACCTCTCTCTATTCTTGGTTCTGAGCTACCTTCCACCAGGCAAAAGGAATCATCCATACGGCATACAAGAAGAGCCTGTGAGGTGCGGTGCTACAGCCTCACGGTGATAACACTGGAGCATTTGCCTGACCTTGCCCTCTGCACACACTGCTTTCAGGAACACTTCAGAGTTGTCAATGTCTGGCACAGACAGCCAAGGACTCAGAAACCTAGGTTCCTGTCACATCTTGCTCAATCTTTCCATTACCAGCACTGTCATACGCCATATAACAACGTTTTGGTCAATGACAGACCATGTGACATGGTCCCATAAAAATGGAGCTGAAAAATTTCTATCTCCTAGTGATGTCATCACCATGATAATGTTGTAGCATGATTACTTTATTTTTTTCATAAATTTGGTGTAGCCTAAGTGGATAGTGTTTATAATGTCTACAGTAGAGTACAGTGCCGTCCTAGGCCTTCATGTTCACACACCACTCACTCACTGACTCACCCAGATCAATTTCCAGTCCTCAAGCTCCATTCATGCTAAATGCCCTATACAAGTATATCATTTTTTATATTTTATGTCATATTTTACCATACCTTTTCTATGTTTAGATGCACATATACTTATCACTGTGTTACAATTGCCTACAATATTCACTACAATAACTTGTGGTAGAGGTTTGTAGTCTAGGAGCAAAAGGCTCTGCCATATAGGCTAGGTGTCTAGTAGGCTCTTCCATCTAGGTTTGTGCAAGTGCACTCCGTAATGTTCACACAGTGATGAAATTGCCTAACGATGCATTTCCCAGAACAGATTTCCATTGTTAAGTGGTGCATGACTGTATTGTGATTACCCCACAGAGGCAGAATGAGCCATCCCTCCTCACCCGGAATTTGCTTCCAGATGTCAAGACTGATGTTGCCATACACCCACATGCCAAGAGGGTAAAAATGTTTGTTCTTCATATAATGAGATTCTCTGGGAAAAGCAGGATAGACTTCCAAGCAGGGTCAAAAATGGTTTTTAGAGAGAGTAGCAAGGGACAACTGAGTTAGAGTTTCATGGTGATTATGGAGTGGGGCTGGGGTGATGGCCTGGGCTTGCATGGTTTGAACTTCCCACTGATACAAAAGCAAAAAGCACCCTGGCTCTCTTATAACCCTCCCCAGATAAGGAGGTAGAAAGAGAAAAGGGATTAGTGGGGCTAGGAAGCTGTCAGCAGTCAAACACCACAAATGGAGTCTGATTCTTTATTACACCAACACCGTCAGTAATTCCTTTAAAGAGCTGCCTCCCGACTCTCTACCCTCCGTGTGAGGAGCATCCCCCCAAGCGCTCACTCCAGAAACACCTGTCTTGGGAACAGCAGGCTGTGGGGGTGGGAGTATCACTCCCACACAAGGAACAACCATAAGGTGACAGAACCTAATGAGCTTGCAGGGAATATTTAAATTGCTAAACAAGATAGTATATTTACTACCGCATTTATCCCTAAGCATTTGCAGTAAAAATCAAAGTGATGCCATTAAGTGATCCTCCAGTGGCATGTACTTGGAAGCTCTCCTTTTTTAGCCAAAATTGATTTGAGGTTGTGTATACTTCTGTCTTTCAAACAGCAATTTAAAATCTGAACAGTGGGAAATTAAGCAGAGAAAAAGGGAGGAGCTTAAAGCAAGGGCAGGAAAGAATCTGTTCAGCTACCCCTGGGAGATGGTTATGAGAGCCTCATCTGTCTCTGCTGTCCTATTACAGGGACCATCAGCAGTATAGTGTGAAAGAAAGCACCTCAGCTTTGAAGCCAACTGACAAATTTCAACTCTGGCTCAGTCACTTAATATGTGACCTTAAGAAATTTATTTTCTCATAACCTTGTTTATATCATCTATAAATTAGGGATAACAATACCTACCACAATAAGATTGTTATAAGGAATAGATTATAAAGTTTGTGTAAGTTTCCAGTATAATGTGTGCCACATATATAATAGGTACTCGGCAAATGTTAGTGCATTTCTACCACCATACTCATCCTTAGGACAACCACCAATAACAAAGAATTGTGAGTTTTAAGAAACATCCATGTTTCTTATCTCTCCATTATTCTATCCATGGTGCATACATTGCTCTCCAAAATTACCAAAAAAAGATCATCTTGTCTGCACTCTAAAACCTCCAGGAACTCACCACCTCCTCAGCACATTCCATCTTCCAGACATTCTAACAGAAAGCTCTCTCTTAAACCAAACTGAAATCTGGCTTGCCATGGCACAGAATCTTCCAAAGAGCTGTTAATAGAAAAGTATTCTGGAAGATGTTAGCAGTTGAGTAGAAAATAAAGGAAGCCCTTGATTTCAATTCCTGACCATATTTCAGACCAGAAATCTTGAAAAACCACCAAGGTACAAAGAACCCACGAAGGCAGTGTGAAATATTTTCAGATATGTTGTTTGTTTGTTTGTTTTGCTTTGTTTTGTTTTGTTTTCTTGGAGACGAGCTCTCACTCTGTTGCCTAGGATGCCATCATAGCTCACTGTAACCAAACTCCTGGGCTTATGCTATCCTCCCATCTCAGCCTCCTGAGTAGCTGAGACTGTATGTATGTCACCATGCTCAGCTTATTTTAATCTTTTTTTTTTTTTTTTAGAAATGAAGTCTCACTGTCTCCAACTCCTGAACTCAAGCAATCCTTCCCACTTGGCCTCTCAAAGTGCTGGAATTACAGGTGTAAGCCACCGTGCCCAGCCTCAAATATGTTTTTAAATGAATAATGCATAGCAGAGGTGACATGACAATAAGGAAAGTCCTCAAAAATCAAAAAGACATAAAACACCAACCCAAAGAGGTGTGAGTGCTGAGCAGCCAGTTGTCATGAGGACACCTGCTCATCACTGGCAAACTGAAATTTCCTTTTTCAATGAGCATTTTCCTGGAAAAAAGGAAAAGAAAAAAAACAAAGGCCCGGGGCTTATAAAAGGTAAGAAGTTAATCTAAGGTCCCTGCATAAATTGGAGACCCTTAAAAGCTCAGTGAAAGGCTGAGCACGGTGGCTCACGCCTGTAATCCCAACACTTTGGGAGGCTGAGGCAGGTGGATCAAGAATAAAAAACTTACCAACATTAGATTTTGACAAATTAAGATCACATGTTATAATTTTAAAGGTAACCACTCAAATAATAGAAATAGAACGTGTAACATCTAAACTAGTGGAGGATAAAAATGCAAAGATTTTAAAAACCCATTCCAAAAGAAAATAAAAAAGAAGATAAAAGGAAAAACAGAGTATTGGAGGGAATAGGAAGCACAAAACAAGTGGTAAATTTGGAAAGAAATATATTGGTAATAACATTAACCATAAATAAACTATATTGTTTAGTTAAAAGAGAAATATAAAGACAAACTAGATGAAGAAACAAAATCTAACTAAATATAAGGACACTGAAGGATGGAAGAAAAAGGTCTAGCACAGTGGCTCACTCCTGTAATCCCAGCACTTTGGGAGGCCGAGATGGGCGGATTACCTGAGGTTGGGAGTTCAAGACCAGCCTGACCAACATGGAGAAATCCCGTCTCTACTGAAAATACAAAATTAGCTGGGCGTGGTGGCACATGCCTGTAATACCAGCTACTCGGGAGGCTGAGGCAGGAGAATTGCTTGAACCTGGGAGGCGGAGGTTGCAGTGAGCCAAGATCGTGCCATTGCACTCCAGACTGGGCAACAAGAGCGAAACTCTGTCTCAAAAAAAGAAAGAAAGAGAAGAAAGAGAGGAAGGAAGGAAGGAAGGAAGGAAGGAAGGAAGGAAGGAAGGAAGGAAGGAAGGAAGGAAGGAAGGAAGGAAGGAAGGAAGGAAGGAAAGAAGGAAAGAAGGAAGGAAGGAAGGAAAGAAAGAAAGAAAGAAAGAAAGAAAGAAAGAAAGAAAGAAAGAAAT
>NC_037668.1:4759308-4965042 GCF_003255815.1 Theropithecus gelada
CCGGCTAGTTTTTTTTTTTTTTTTTGAGACGGAGTCTCGCGCTCTGTCACCCAGGCTGGAGTGCAGTGGCGCGATCTCAGCTCACTGCAAGCTCCGCCTCCCAGGTTCACGCCATTCTCCTGCCTCAGCCTCCGAGTAGCTGGGACTACAGGCGCCCGCCACCACGCCCGGCTAGTTTTTTGTATTTTTAGTAGAGACGGGGTTTCACCATGTTAGCCAGGATGGTCTCGATCTCCTGACCTCGTGATCCACCCGCCTCGGCCTCCCAAAGTGCTGGGATTACAGGCTTGAGCCACCGCGCCCGGCCTTTTTTTTTGTATTTTTAATAGAGACGAGGTTTCACCATGTTGGCCAGGCTGGTCTCTAACTCCTGACCTCAAGTGATCCCCAGGCCTCGGCCTCCCAAAGTGCTGAGATTACAGGCGTGAGCCACCATGCCTGGCCCCAATTAGGGACTTTTATATTTAAACACACTTCTGAATTCAAAACACTAAAGTCACATACCACAAGCCTGAGTTTATCAATAAGTTAGTGAAACCCCCAAGACCATCTTTAAGTCTTTTCACGGTTGTGATAACACCCTCCCAAGCCTTGCTAAGAAGAACACTTTTCTTGCAAGAGAGAAATGAAAGGGGCCAGAGTAGAAGATTGGTTCTCTAAGGAGAGGGCAGTGCTGTTCTTAAATAAAGAAGCTCCTTTCAGATAAGCAGAATCAGATTCCAGTTCAGTTGGTTTGCTGGCTACCCTTACTTTGAACTCTCATATTTAATCCAGCAGGCTTCAAAGCAGGTGAGAAAATGACCTACCACTTAAAAGCAATTTTTCCTTTTTCAGGAATTCTGGCCTTAGAGAATATCAGCTCTGATATAAGCACATTCCACATCTCCAGGGATTTATGCAACACTTTTTCATTGCTCTGTGTCTAATGTCAGACTAGGTTTTCATCTCAGCCAGGAGAAAAATCAGGGGGAAAAAATCCTAACTTGCTAAAAATGAAGTCTTATTCCACATAGCCTTATACCATGCAAAAGAAGAGGCATTAAAACCATTAGCCATTCTAGTTAATTCCCTTTCATTTCTCTAAATCTGATGTACAGTGAGAATTATTTAAAATCAGTCTCCACTGCCTGGCCTCACAATAACGCAATTTTTGTAACAAATGCATTTTAAGAAATTCAAATTCAATTTGCTCTGGCATGTGAGCTATTACGAAAAGATATTAGATAAGAAAGAGACAATGGTAACAATAAAGAAATTTAGGAAAATTTTTAAAAGTCTGTCTTCTGAAATACAACAAGTATGTCTCAAAGATACTTCATCAATTTCTACTTTATTTGGTCATCAAATATCTGAGTTAACTGGAAATGCTAACACAGACAGTTTGTAACTTACCAACAGGTTCTGTTCTACAAGGTAGTTGCTTAGAACCTGAAACATTTCTTCACTTTCTACATTCATATACACATAATGTGCCAGAAGCATAGTAGTAACAATATATACATATTTTTTTGAGACAGGGTCTTGCTCTGTTGCCCAGGCTGTAGTGCAGTAGTGAAATCTTGGCTCACTGCAGCCTCCACCTCCCAGGCTCAAGCGATCCTCCCATTTCAGCCTCCTGAATAGCTGGGACCACAGGTACACACCACCACACCTGGCTAACTTTTCTGTATATTTGATAGAGATGGGGTTTCACCATGTTACCCAGGCTAGTCATGATCTCCTGAGCTCAAGCAATCCACCTGCCTTGGCCTCCCAAAGTGCTGGGATTACAGGCAGGAGAGCCATTGCACCTGGCCTACTAATAGTGTTTTTAAAATTATACCCAACCACCATTTATACTACAGTTTCTACGGAAAAATGCATTTTGAGCTGACTGTTAGGACATGTCTCCTTTAAACAAGAAGGAGGTAGGGTTTCCCACTATTGTTGCACTTTGGTGATGATGATGACAATGAAGGTAGCAACAACAGCTAACATTCACCTAGTTTTCACTGTGGGTAGACATAGTCCTTCCTAACACTTGAATCTTTTAAAGTCATTTAACGCTCACCAAAACCCATGAGAGGTAGTATTATTCTCATTTTACAACTAAGGCTAGAAAAGGTTAAGTAACTTACCTGACGTTGTACAGCAGTGTTTCAGGGCTAGAATTCAAAGCGCCTCCAGAGTCTATTTCATAACCACTCTGCAATGCTGCCTCTTTTCCACCTTGACAAGGCAGCACTATTGAGCTGTTCTAAATTCCTCTTATTAGGCGTACAGTACAGCAAGTTTCCCCAAGTTTTAAATGTATATATAGGATCACCTGGGGATCTTGTTAAAATGCAGATTCTGATTCAGAAGGTCTGGAGTGGTGCCTGAAGTTATGCATTTTTAATGAGCTCCTGGGTGATGGTGATGCTCCTACTGCATAGAGCACACTCTATGAAGTGGCGAAGAAGTGTAATTTAAGCCTCTAGTTCCCTTGCTGTTTGTCTGTCTATAAAGGTATTAACACATTGTGTTTATAAGCTGGAAACTGGCCGGGCATGGTGGCTCATGCCTGTAGTCCCAGCACTTTGGGAGGCCAAGGTGGGTTGATCACCTGAGGTCAGAAGTTCGAGACCAGCCTGGCCAACATGGCAAAACCCCATCTCTACTAAAAATAAAAAAGTTAGCCAGGTGTTGTGGCACGTGCCTATAGTCCCAGCTACGCAGGAGGCTGAGGCAGGAGAACTGCTTGAACCCAGAAGGCGGAGGTTGCAGTGAGCTGAGATCACATGGTTGCACTCCGGCCTAGGTGACAGAGCGAGACTCTGTCTCAAAAAGAAAAAGAAAAAGAAAAAAAAAGCTGGAAACTGCCCATACCACAGTCATTTCCCATTAACTCTTAATGGAACCTGACTTTGGAAATCCTGCACAAATACTGGTTTGCAGGAACTTTCAGTAAATACTTAGCCTTTAGGGTTTTAAAATGTACATGTAAGGGCCACAGGGATAAAAATGGGGCTCTAAAAGTTTTACCATTAGGCACGTTCTTTTTTTTTTTTTTTTTTTTTTTTTTTTGAGACGGAGTCTTGCTCTGTGCCCCAGGCTGGAGTGCAGTGGCGCGATCTCGGCTCACTGCAAGCTCCGCCCCCCCGGGTTCACGCCATTCTCCTGCCTCAGCCTCCCAAGTAGCTGGGACTACAGGCGCCCACCACCTCGCCCGGCTAATTTTCTTGTATTTTTAGTAGAGACGGGGTTTCACCGTGTTAGCCAGGATGGTCTCGATCTCCTGACCTCGTGATCCGCCCGTCTCGGCCTCCCAAAGTGCTGGGATTACAGGCTTGAGCCACCGCGCCCGGCCGCACGTTCTTAACACTATATACCATCACCTATACAGACACCAAAATAAATGCTTGTTCATTATCCATCAACTGGAAAAGCAGTATATCAATAACTTTTGGTCTGCAAAAGAAGCTTCCACTTTAAAACATGTAATTATTCATTCTCAGTCTCTGCTAGAGGAGTGCTAAGGAACTTATGCTATGTAATCATAAAGGTTCTTCTGGTGCCATTAGTGACTGCCTAGGTAAAGGCAGACACTATATACATTAACTGTAGCTAGTACCCCATGGAAATATACTACTAACAGTTGGTATAGATCTATTTCAGATTCTAGATCTCCCTCCTTGCTCTATTTCACTTCCTTCCCACTCCACTTGCCTGAGACAAATCCAAGAATCATCTCTCCCATTGCTTGCCTGTGATCTCACATACACAGTTGCACATTTTCTTTCCAGCTATTAAATGGATGGAATTCTCTTTCTAGGCCATTTTTATTCCATGCCAGATTACATAGTAAGGTTATTTAAGTTTGAGATGCACTCACTCAACTATTAGCACTATTGCAAACAACAGTTACGAGTGTGATCACTGAGTGTTCATTTTACACTAAAAAGAAATAGAATAGTCAGTTTCCAAACCAAATAGCTATACTCCCTGAACAACAGTGGAAAGTCATTCTTCTTGAAGTTTGACCCAGAATCAAGTGCAGACTCAGACTCCTAGGCCTACAGCCAGTGGCAACTTAACACATTATATGGCTGACCTTCAGGGAAAAAGGGAAACCACTGCTCTTACCACTGGTGCCAGAAAAAAGCCAACTAATCTTTAAGGCACAAAATAAACTATTCTTAAGGCAGAAAAAGAAACTGTGAGGAAACAAATTAGAATGGAGGCATATAGAGAAAAATACAGAAAATATATTACCAAGTAAGGACTAGTTTTTCCATGGTTCTCAGTGTTTTTATTTTGGGGAATATAATTAATCAGCATTTTCTTTTTGGGTTTTAACTCTTATTACCTGGTAGAAATGCAAAGATGTACAAGAAAGATGCATTTTTAAAAAGGCTTGGAGGCTGGGCATGGTGGCTCACGCCTGTAACCCCAGCATTTTGGGAAGCCGAGGCGGGTGGATCATAAGGTCAGGAGATTGAGACCATCCTGGCTAACATGGTGGAACCCTGTCTCTACTAAAAATACAAAAAAATTAGCTGGGCATGGTGGCAGGCGCCTGTAGTCCCAGCTACTCGGGAGGCTGAGGCAGGAGAATGGCGTGAAGCCGGGAGGTGGAGCTTGCAGTGAGCCGAGATCATGCCACTGCACTCCAGCCTGGGCAACTGGGCAAGACTCCATCTCAAAAAAAAAAGAAGAAGGCTTGGAGACTTAAAGGCAATTATCTTTGCTAATTTTACTTTGAGCCAGTGACATTAATTAACAAGTTTATATAGAAGAGTAAATAGTTGCTGGGCATGGCGGCTCATGCCTGTAATCCCAGCACGTTGGGAGGCCGAGGCGGGCAGATCACTTGAGCCCAGGAGTTCAAGACCAGCCTGGGCAACGTGGCAAAACCCTGCCACTACAAAAAATACAAACATTAGCTGGGCATGGTGGCATATGCCTATAGTCCTAGGTACTCGGGGGGCTGAAGCAGGATGACTGTTGAACGCAGGAGGCAGAGGCGGCAGTGAGCTGAGATTGTACCACTACACTCCAGCCTGGGTGACAGAGTGAGACCTTATCTCAAAAAAAAAAAAAAAAACAGTCAATAGTGATGGGATACCCACTCTAATATCAGTCCTCAAGTATTAACTGGTTCAGGAATTGGGGAAGCAGTTCAAAACTAAAGGGTAAAAATGAAAATAAAGATCTACACATGGTTCTATATCCAAGTCTGGGGAAGGTCAGTAAGAACAAGCAGACACAATAACTTGGAGAATCTTCGAGACATAGGCACATTCTGTACCTAGGGACCAATGTCTCATCTGTCCCCCTGCCTTATGTACTTATTATCCATCCTAGTTATGCTCTTGAGTTTAAAGTTCAACAAATCCTGAGAACGAATGATTCCATTTAAATGAAAAAAATCAAAGGGTTTGTTTACAAAATAGGGTATTTTTTAAAATACCAAAGATAGTAACAAATGCTATGTTTATCATCAAAAGTGATCCATAAGAGCAAACTTTATAATGTTATACTGTTATAATCTTATATTGTATTCTTTAAACTTTTAAGCAACAGAAGTAGCTCAGATCACCAAAAATTTATGTTTGACATATTTATGGCAGCAGCTATACAAATCAATTCCTTTAATTTACAACAAATATCTTCCACTGTTCAGCTGAGTTAGCACAGGCAGATCAGAGATGGTTTCTTGTGTGTTTTACAAATAATCCACACAAGTCCTTGAGATCATACTTACAGCTTTAGCAAAAATACCCATGATTTCAGGAAACTGGTGTGTGAGAATGGCTATCATTGCTGTAGAAGAGCAAAATCCTGCTGTGAAATGGATGAACAAAGGAAGCTCCTTCTTTGGGTAAACAGAAACATGATGAAAGGCTGCAAGGGAGAATAGGTAAGAATCAATTTTATTTCAGAATAACATGTAAGTAAGTCTTAATCTTTTCAAATGAAATCTGTTTTTAAAAACAAAAAAGAAAAAAAAATTTAAAAACCAAGTCTCTGGCTAAGCAAGGTAGAAGACAGTTATCCATTACTTATCCCAGCATCAACAGCATATCTAAATAGACAGACAACTGTGCTGGGCGTGGGAACAGGATGGCATCATGGGAAAGAACATTGATTACAAAGTCATGCTGAGGTGACTTTGAAAAAAAAAGCTTTGTCACTTATTAGCTATGTGATCTTGAATAAGATGCTAAACCCTCTAGAAGTTGCTATGGAGAGTTGTAATGATGAACATTTTAAGTGCTTAATAAATGTGAGTTGCAGCCACGGGTGGCGGCTCATGTCTGTAATCCCAGCACTTTGGTGGTGCTGAAGAGGAGGATTGCTTAAAGCCAGGCATTTGACACTAGTCTAAGCAAAATAGTGAGACCCCCATCTCTTAAAAATTTTTAAAAATTAGCCCAGCATGGTGGTGTGTGCCTGTAGTCCCAGCTACGCAGGAGGATGAGGTGGGAAAATCACTGGAGCCCAGGAGTTTGAGGTTGCAGTGAGCTATGATCATTCTACTGCACTCCAGCCTGGGTGACAGATCTGTCTCCAAATAAATACATAAATCTGAGTTGTTACTTTTTTTTTTTTTTTAAGAAGAGTCTCGCTCTGTTGCCCAGGCTAAAGTGCAGTGACACGATCTTGGCTCACTGCAACCTCTGCCGCCCAGGTTTAAGTGACTCTTGTGCCTTAGCCTCCCAAGTAGCTGGGATTACAGACACAGGCCACCACGCCCAGTTACTTTTTTGTATTTTTAGTAGAGAGGGGTTTTGCCACGTTGGCCAGGCAGGTCTCAAACTCCTGGCCAAAAGTGATCTGTCCACCTTGGCCTCCCAAAGTGCTGGGATTACAGGTGTGAGCCACCACACCTGGCCTTGAGTTGTTATTAATTATTGTTCTTTGGGAGCTCAAAAACTAGTATGGAGAAAGAGGCAGACACGTCATTGGTAATTTCCTAGAACTATCAGTTAATAATTTTATCCAGTTATTAATGTGTTTATATATGTGGCATTTCATTAGGCACTGTAAAAACTAAAGTAGGTAAGCTGGGAGCAGTGGCTCACACCTGTAATCCCAGCAATTCCAGCACTTTGGGACATCAAGGCAGGAGGATCAAGAGATCGAGACCATCCTGGCCAACATGGTGAAACCCCGTCTCTGCTAAAAATATAAAAATTAGGTGGGCGTGGTGGCATGCACCTGTAGTCCTAGCTACTTAGGAAGGCGGAGGCAGGAGAATCACCTAAACCCGGGAGGCAGAGGCTGCAGTGAGCCAAGATCACGCCACTGCACTCCAGCCTGGCAACAGAGCAAGACTCTGTCTCAAAAATAAATAAATAGATAAATAAATAAATAAAGTAGGTAGGCCAGGCATGGTTGTTCATGTCTGTAATTCCAGCACTTTGGTAGGCCAAGGCAGGTGAATCACTTGAGGTCAGGGGTTTGAGACCAGGTTGGCCAACATAGTGAAACCCCATCTCTACTAAAAATAGAAAGATTAGCCAGGCATGGTGATGTGCACCTGTAGTCACAGCTACTTGGGAGGCTGAGGCAGGAGGATGGCTAGAACCTGAGAGGCGGAGGTTGCAGTGAGCCAAGATCATGCCACTGTACTCTAGCCTGGGCAACAGAGCAAGACGCTATCTCAAAACAAAACAAAACAAAACCTAAACTAGCAAACCAAAGGCCTAGGATTCTGACCATAAATAAAGTCCCTTATCTTATTTTACCATATTTACACATTTACTCAGCTATTATTATTCTAGTGATTGGATATTTCATTATCAATTATACTCAAGTATTTATATTTTATTTGAAATTTGAAAATACTTGAATAATAATACTGAGATGAGCCTATTAGAGTACTTAACATGCAGTAGGTGCTCAATAAATGTCTGCTAAACTGAGAGCTATTCTGGGACTTCATTAGGCCAGGAAGTTGACCGCTTAGGGCTGGATAATAACCCAGGAATTTCTGATGTAATATCCTGCATTAGTAAGGGATGACTAATTTTGTGCTGAACCAAGGTCAGCTATAAATTTCACTTTTAAAACATAATGATTCACAGAGATTACACCTAAGCTTCCTTCAACAGCTATATTTTAATTTTTATTTTACTATATTCAGAAAGTATATACCAAAAAACAAACTCATTAAAAATCCAGAAAATTTCCAGAACCTCGAGCCTTGTTTAAAGTAAAAGTACATCAAAATGGAAGTTTTAAAAGGTAGAAACATTAGAAACTGTAGAGAACATTGTGTTTTCAGCACCCAAAGAATCAGTCAGCAATCCCCTTTGCCCTGTCCCTCAGCTGTGAGATGCCAACTTCTTCTTCTTCCCAACTTCAAATCAAGAGAAACAAACCCTGGTATTCAAGAAGGTGGGAAACACATACAATACAGCAAAGTTAATAATATTAGCTAACCTATATAGCATTTTATGGTTTATAAAGAACTTTAATTTATATTAACTCATTTAATTCTTTTCAGTAACCGTAAGAGATAGTAGTATTATTCTCAGTTTATAAGGTAGAAAACTGCATAGCTTTAGTAAGGAAATTTCCTGAAATATGAGATTTTTATACTGTAGGAGAGACCTAATTATTTCTTTCTGGATTGCTTTCTGTAGATTCATTTGTCAGTCAATGTTTGGCTAACACATCAAAATAATAGATGACTGACTGTTACAGAAACACTTCCGGCCGGGCGCGGTGGCTCAAGCCTGTAATCCCAGCACTTTGGGAGGCCGAGATGGGCGGATCACGAGGTCAGGAGATCGAGACCATCCTGGCTAACACGGTGAAACCCCATCTCTACTAAGAAATACAAAAAATAGCCGGGCGAGGTGGCAGCGCCTGTAGTCCCAGCTACTCGGGAGGCTGAGGCCGGAGAATGGCGTGAACCCGGGAGGCGGAGCTTGCAGTGAGCTGAGATCCGGCCACTGCACTCCAGCCTGGGCTACAGAGCGAGACTCCGTCTCAAAAAAAAAAAAAAAAAAAGAAACACTTCCTTGGAACGAAAGTTCAAATTTCATCACTGGCTTGTAGAGAAAAATTTATCAGAAGGCATAAAAGACGACTAAATAGCTATGTGAACTAGGGGAATAGTTCAACTCTGAACTTATGAGGTCCATAAGCAAATTCCAGAATGCGGTAAGTCATATCAAGGTTGAAGGAAAATTAAAAACAAAAAACATTAAGTACTCCTGGGTATTAAAAATCCATATTGTTAACAATTTGTTCATTCTACCATAGCCACAGACAGAAAAAATACTCTAAGAACATAAAATATAATCAAACAAAACCCCCCAGCATATTACCCCTCTCCTACCTTCTGGAGTTTGCACCCTATATGGAGTTGGAATTTATAAAGTCTTGCCAAAAATAAACTGGTCTTATAGCTTATAGCTTTGACAACATGATAATAACCCTGATTTTATTCATATTACTATGTAAAATTGGCCTTATATTAGACAACCTTTGTAATAATTTACAAAGGAGGGCATTATTTTAGGCTAAATGTATTAGCTTAATATAATACACTCTTGCATACATCATGGCGTTCCATAATTTAAGGTCCATTCTTTTGCCTTAAATATACTTGTTCCCGTTAAAATGGAAAGACAATAAGAACAACTACCACTACCACCACTTCAGGAAGAAAAATAAAATTTCTCTCATTAATGACATCTTAATTGCTAGAGTCAATGAATTCTTCTTAGTATTTACTTTACCTATTATCTCAGATATTCCTCCTCACTTGGAAATTTCTTCTTCCTTTTAGTTCTAGGATATCTAGTTTTAGTTATTGTCCTGTCTCTCCGACAACCTCTTCACTGAATCTTCAACTCTTTCTGCCACTCATTCCTTAGACATTTTTAAGGAATGCACCCATGGTTCCACCCTCAGTTCAATTGTCACTGCATACAGTTTTCCTTAGTGATTTCATTTATGCCTAGGACTTCTTTTGCTACTTAGAAAATGATGACTCCCAAGTCTGTTTTTTGAGATGTACAGAGGAAGATATATGAGGACCACTGGCAATTTTATTTATACAACCTAATCTTGTCTTAGGCCACAGCTGACTGGACAAGGAGTAAACACCTGGATAAATTTCATTCTCTCTCTCCCAGAAGTTTTAGAAGTGGGATTGAGGCTGGTTGCAGTGGCTTACACCTGTAATCCCAACACTTGTTGAGGCAGGCAGATCACTTGAGCTCAGGAGTTCAAGACCAGGCTGGGCAACATGGTGAAACCTCATCTCTACCAAAAATACAAAAATTAGCCAGGCATGGTGGCACATGCCTGTGGTCCCAATTACTTAGGAGGCAGAGTGGGGAGGATCTTTTGAGCCTGAGAAGTCGAGGCTGCAGTGAGCCGTGAATGTGCCACTGCATTCCAGCCTGACAGTGAAATCCTGTCTCAAAAAAAAAAAAGGAAAAAAGAAAAGAAAAGAAAAGAAAAAGTGAGATTGAGATACTATTCATTCTGTATTGTTTGCCTGAACTCATGACATGTAAACAGAGGGCTGTAGGGGCCTCAAGTTTGGCCACATGGTCTATGAAGAAAGCCAAACTGTAAAGAGAAAAGATGTAAGAATGAAGTGGATACACTGAGAGAAACAGCAATGACAGATCACAGAAAGAGAAAATGGGGCTAGGGAGGGAGGAAAGGAAAGTAAGAATAGGAAAGACTGAAAAAAGCATCTAGGGACAGAGATATTCAAATAATTGATTCCTGGAAATCCTAATGACTTTCTAGTCCCCAGTTCTAGTCCCTTACGAAGTTCAAATATAATTGTTGATTTTGAGTTCTCTGATAACCCGGTGTTCTTCCAACAAATCACTATGTATGTTTAAGCTAGTTCAAAGTTGCTCTCTATTACTTACGCCTATAACATTCACTAATTATAAATATTATATGTTTACTTTATAATCTATATTATATATATAACTTAAAAATACATCTATACCTATATATTACTTAGAGAGATAAAATATAGACTTGTATGTATATGTGTTAAGTAGATTATACAAGAAAATATTTAAGCATATAAATTTCTATATATGTACATATATATACACACATATACAGGTATGCATGTATATATGGATGAGATGTTACACAGGAAACACAAAGCTTGAACTTATTTATTTCCCCAACCCCTATTCCCAAACTGGCTCCTCCTTCGATAGGATAGATTTACCATTCTCCAAGTCACCCAAGTCAGAAAATTGAGAATCATTCTTGACCTCCTAGAGAGCTAGGCTCTCTCTCTCTCTCTCTCTCTGTCTTTCTTTGACAGAGTCTTGCTTTGTCACCCAGGCTGGAGTGCAATGGCACGATCTCGGCTCACTGCAACCTCTACCTCCTGAGTTCAAGCAATTCTCCTGCCTCAGCCTCCTGAGTAGCTGGGATTACAGGCGTGAGCCACCATACCTGGTTAACTTTTGTATTTTTAGTAGAGATGGGGTTTTGCCATGTTGGCCAGGCTGGTCTCGAACTCCTGACCTCAAGTGATCTGCCCAGCTCAGCCTCCCAAAGAGCTGGGATTACAGGCGTGAGCCACCATACGTGGTTAACTTTTGTATTTTTAGTAGAGATGGGGTTTTGCCATGTTAGCCAGGCTGGTCTCAAACTCCTGACCTCAAGTGATCTGCCCAGCTCAGCCTCCCAAAGAGCTGGGATTATAGGCGTGAGTCCCTGTGCCCAGCCCTTCTCAAGCTTTCTTATAATATATTCTATACATGTAGCATTTAACACATTGTTCATCATCTTTTTTTTTTTTTTTTTTTTCGAGACAGAGTCTTACTCTGTTGCCCAGGCTGGTGTGCAGTGGCGCAATCTCAGCTCACTGCGACCTCCATCTCCCAGGTTCAAGCGATTCTCCTGCCGCAGCCTTCCGAGTAGTTGGCATCACTGGCACGCACCACCATGCTGGGCTAATTTTTTGTATTTTTAGTAGAAATGGGGTTTCACCATGTTGGCCAGGCTGGTCTCGGACTCCTGACCTCAGGTGATCTGCTCGCCTCAACCTCCCAAAGTGCTGGGATTACAAATGTGAACCACTGTGCCTGGCCTGTCCATCATCTTTTTATCAACCTTATCAGCAGCCTAGGAGTTCAGAATAGGGTGAGAGGGAGAAGGCACTAATATTTAGCATTTTAGTTAAGTACTTACAATGTGCCAGCCATGTTTATAAGAATACATTAATGAATTTGATTAATTCAACCAATATTTATTGAATAACAATTTTTATGGCAACCATTACAAGAGATACAGGAACAATGGCCAGGTGCAGTGGCTCACACTTGTAATCCTAGCACTTTGGGAGGCCAAGGTGGGTGGATCACTTGAGGCCAGGAGTTCCAGACCAGCCTGGCCACCATGGTGAAACCCTGTCTGTACTAAAAATACAAAAAAATTAGCTGGGTGTGGTGGTGGGCACCTGTAATCCCAGCTACTCTGGAGGTTGAGGCAGGAGAATCACTTGATCCTGGGAGGCAGAGGTTGCAGTAAGCCGAGATGAGGCCATTGCACTCCAGTCAGGGCAACAAGGGAGGAAACTCCATCTAAAAAAAAAAAGAAAAAAGAAGAGAATCCTGGCCTTCAAGGAGTTTACAGTCTAAAAGGGGAGATTAAGAAGTACATAAAGCACTCTGAGAATTCAGAGAAGGAAGAGATCACTTAGCAGATAAAGGAAAATAAAAAACACTAGGAGAAAAACACCAGCATACTCAGGTTGCCATAATCTCTCCTAAATTTTCATTTATCAGTTTAAACTTATCAACTAATTAAGTTTGACAGTGCAACTTTCCTTCCTAGACTTCAGTTCTAATGGCTCAGTATTGTGAAAACTGTAGCACAGGTTTATATCATATAAGAAAACATGGTCCTAGTGTTTACAGCCTTCGGCAAGGTTGCTTCTCAGCTAAATCATAAAAAGAGAAGTTAAACAGAAATGTACTAGTTTACAGAGAAAAGAACAGATGATAAGGCAGCTGAGACACAAAGTGTAGACTGTTCTTTTGAGAAGCCTGGCTTCCTAAAGGCAGGAACTAGACTGAAACACTATCAGCAATCATAATCCTACATATTTCTGGTTCTCCTTCTAGTTCTTTGGCTGCTCTTTTTCAAATTGTTCTTCATAAAGATTGTTTGGGTCCTTTGCCTTTCTATATACATTTTAGAATAAGCTTGTTACTTTGTGTGTGTGTGTGTGTGTGTGCGCGCGCGTGCAAAATCCCTCCTGGGATTTTGATAGGGATTGTATTGAATCTATAGATCAATTTGGAGAGAACTGTCATCTAAATAATATTGGGGCCGGGTACGGTGGCTCATGCCTGTAGGCTCAGCACTTTAGGATGCTGAGGCAGGTGGATTTCTTGACCCCAGGAGTTCGCAACCAGCCTGGGCAACAGGGCGAAACTCTCTTTCTACCAAAAATACAAAAATTAGCCAGGCGTGGTGGCACGCACCTGTAATCTCAGCTACTCGGGAGGCTGAGGCACGAGAATCGCCTGAACCCAGGAGGCGGAGGTTGTAGTGAGCTGAGATCTTGCCACTGCACTCCAGCCTGGGCGAGAGTAAGAGTTGGTCTCAAATAAATAAATAAGTAAATATAATTGGGTCTTCCAATCCATCAATATGGAATGTCTCTCCATTTATTTAGTTTTTCTTTAATTTCTCTCAGCAATATTTTAGTGTACATGTCTTAAATTTGTTAAATTTATTCCTAAGTAGTTTTTGTTGTTATTATGATTGCTACTCTTTTCTAAATTCAATTTTCAGATTGTTCATTACTGATACATAGATATATAATTAATATTAGTATATTTATCTTATATTCTACAACCCTGTTGAACTCATTTATTAGTTCTAAGAGTATTTTCATTTTTATGGATTTCTTAGGATTTCCTATATAGAAGATCATGTCACCTTTGAATAAGGAGAGTTTTACTTCCTCCTTGCCAATACGAATGCCTCTTATTTCTGTTTCTTGCCTGGTAACACCAGCTAGAACCTCTAGTAGAATATTGAATAGAAGTGGTGACAACAGATATCCTTGTCTTATTCCCGATCTTAGGGGGAAAGCATTCAGTCTTTTACCATTAAGTATAATGTTAATTGTGGGTTTTTCAGGGATTTTTTTTTAAATCAGGTTGAGGAAGTCCCCTTCAATTTGTAGTTTGTTGAGATTTTTTCTTTTTATCTTGAATGAGAGCCAGATTTTGTCAAATGCTTTTTCTGCATCTATTGTGCTTTATTCTATTAACTATGGTACATTACATTTTCAGATGTTAAACCAAACTTGCATTTGTGAGGTAAATCCCACTTGGTCATGGTATATAAGCCTTTCTATATGTTGCTAGATTCAGTTTCCTAATATTTTGTTGAAGATGTTTGTGTCTATATTCATAAGGGCTGTTGTTTTATAGTCTTTTTATATCATATTATCTTTGGTTTTGGTATCAGGAAGATACTGCTCTCATCAAATGATTTGGGGAGTATTCTTTCCTCATTTATTTTCTGAGTTTGTGAAGGATTGGCATTATTTCTTTTCTAAATGTTTGTAAGATGACAGTTCTTGTTAATATCTTTAATCTTGGTGTCCTTTGTTGCATTTAGCACAGGGTTTTGCTCAATAATTATTTGGAAATAAATTGAATTAGACAACTACATCCCAGAAGTAGCTAAAATAGTATTTAAACAGTGTCCTGAATTTCAACCAAAGGCACTTTTAAAATGGAGAATACTATGACAAACAATCTAAACTTAAAACTACTTGTAAGTTTAAGAAAACTAAAATATTTACTTACTAGGTAATAGCTCTCTATCAGCCATCTCTGTGCAGCTGGGATAAGGGTAAAATAGATGTCCTTTCTCTAACGGGTGTGGAATCATTCTAAAAGCTGAGAAAAAAAAGCTTGTGTTGATACTCGATTCTGTCTCATTTACCATCCTATACTATAGATCAAAGCTATTTTGGAGACAAATTTATATAAAAATTTCACATAGTATTTTATTTTCTTTTTTAGTGAGACATTTAGATACAAGAAACAAAGTAAGCAAAAGAATGAATAAGGGGAAGGATAAGATTTATTTAGATAATAGTGAACGGTCTAGTCTGGCTGGAGTAAAACTATAGGGAGTGGTAGATGAGACTGGCTGGGTCCTTCTTTGCTTCAGTCTCCTCATTACAAACACAATTGATAATTCCAAAGAAGAATTGATAATTCTGCTTCTTACAGAAATCTTCATATAACTGGGATGTATATAACTGTTGTGGCCATTACTACTGGCAACCTAAAATAGTTTTCAATGGCTCCTAACTTCACATGTGGGTTTCACCAAAGCTTTCTATGAGCAGATTTTTTTTTTTTTTTTTTTTTTTGAGACAGAGTCTTGCTCTGTCGCCCAGGCTGGAGTGCAGTGGCACGATCTCAGCTCACTGCAAGCTCTGCCTTCCAGGTTCCCGCCATTCTCCTGCCTCAGCCTGCCGAACAGCTGGGACTACAGGTGCCTGCCACCACGCCTGGTTAATTTTTTGTATTTTTAGTAGAGATGGGGTTTCACCATGTTAGCCAGGATGGTTTCGATCTCCTGACCTTGTGATCTGCCCACCTTGGCCTCCCAAAGTGCTGGGATTACAAGCGTGAGCCACCGCGCCCAGCCTATGAGCAGATCTTAATCTAGATCAGGGGTCACCAAAGTATGGCCCTTTGGCCAGGTCTGGCCCACTAGGTTTTTGTAAATAAAACTTTATTGGAACATAGTTATGCCATTCATTTACATATTGGCTAAGGCTGTTTTCATGTTACAAGAATCAAGTAGCTGTGAAAAAGACTGTATGGCCCACAAAAATCTAAAATATTTACTATTTAGCACCTTACAGGAAAAGTTTGCCCACCCCGATCTAGATTATCACCAACTACTGTAGATTTATTAAAGAAGAAATCTTTATTGATCTATTCCATTAGCTAAGTACATAAATCTTTAACACTGTCAATAGGTTCTTGGAAACTGTGACTTTAAGTGAAATGTCATATAATAAATGACAATTTTACCATAGGCTAACTGATATAAACAAGAGTTAAGTTCCTTGGTCACAAAACATCACCAAACTTCTACATAAAGATTCAAAACACTTCTTATATTAAACATTGAAATAAATGTGAGCTATACATACATTTAAGATTCATAAAAACAGGATCATTATTTACCCTATTATTTTAGTTCAGGGTCAAGCATGGCCAGAGCCTATCATGGCAGCCCAGGGTGCAAGGCAGAAACCCACCCTGGACAAGACACCATTCCAGTATACCACTCGCACACACCCCCACACTCACTCATACTGAGACAATTTCGATACACCAATTAACCTAATGTGCACATCTTTGGGATGTAAGGGGAAACCCACACAGGCATGGGAATATCTTGCAAACTTCACACAGACAATGGTCCTGGCTGGAAATCTGTTTTTTGTTTTTTTTTTCCCTCATCAACATTATAATAAATAATGTTGAATGAAACAATATTATTTAAGGGCCTGCTGTAGTCATCAAAATTGTGATAAGATTTTTGTTTTTCCTTTCGTGTTTAGCTCTATAAACTTTTGTCACAATTTAGACTTTATTGATTGATTGATTGATTGATTGATTGAGACAGAGTTTTGCACATGTTGCCCAGGCTGGAGTGCAATGGTGCGATCTCGGCTCACCGCAACCTCCACCTCCCAGGTTCAAGCGATTCTCCTGCCTCAGCCTCCCAAGTAGCATGTGCCACCACGCCCAGCTAATTTTGTATTTTTAGTAGAGACAGGGTTTCTCCATGTTGGTCAGGCTGGTTTCAAACTCCCGACCTCAGGTGATCCGCCCGCCTCAGCCTCCCAAAGTTCTGGGATTATAGGTGTAAGTCACCAGGCCCAGTCTAGACTTTATTTTACCACAATAAAAAGTAGTTATTTGTCCAAAGTCGTAGACCAAATTAGTAAATTAGTGATAACACTAATAAATCATTGATCATGATTCATGAAATACAGTATAAATCATAAGTGGTTGGGCACGATGGCTCATGCCTGTAAACTCAGCTCCTTTGGGAGGCCAAGGTGGAAAGATTGCCTGAGGCCAGGAGTTCAAGACCAGCCTGGGCAACATAGCAAGACCTCATCTCCACATACAAAGTAATAAATTAAATAAAATCATACACTTATTGAAAACCTATTTGCCAAGCAGAATATCAGGCAGTGAGGACACATACAAAATGAATGAGATAGAATATCTGCTTTTGAGGAGCTTATGGACTACTGGAGAAAAAGCAAAAGTAAGTTGAATTACTCAAAGACATTCAGTTTCTCAAGTACATAATCCCAGTTTTATTAATCTTTTCTTTAAAAACATACACACACACACACATATATATATATTAGAGAGAGTCTTGCTATGTTGCCCAGGTTGGTCTCGAATTTCTGGCCTCAAGTGATCCTTCCGCCTCAGCCTCCCTAGTAGCTGGAACTACAGGTATAAGTCACCACACTTGACTCATCAATTGTATTTATATTGTTATTGTCAAGCCACAGTATCTGGCCTTTAGCAAATGGTTAATGCAGAGGTTCCCAAATTGGTTCAAGATAATTTCACTTGCTAATAGTGAGTCCAAACAACTTTAAAAATTTATGTCCTAATAATTTAGCAGCAATTTGGAAAAAAATACACATAAAGTTAAAAAAAGGAATCAATAAATCAATTTTCTTATTTCATTTTTAAATGACCATAATTTCTTACTAATGAGATATAGGTATAAGCCTGTTAGACACTGTACGACTTCTCGAAACTTGGAATCACATTGGACACTACCATCTTCATTTCCTATTTCACATTGATTTTTGTGCGGTACTTCTTTTAATCACAGCAACTAACAAAACTCCAGCTTGCAAAGATGTAATGATATTGAAAGGAATGAAGAGTGATCTAATGTTGAAACTGTGAACTGTCTGGAGCTAATAGTTTAAGTAATATCTGACAGACGTCGAATTATTATTATTATTATTTTTGAGATAAGGTCTCACTCTGTCACTCAAGCTGGAGTATAGTAGTGCCATCTCGGCTCACTACAGCCTCGACCTTTTGGGAGGCCTCAGCCTCCCAAAGTGCTGAAATTACAGGCATGAGCCACCGTACCTAGACTTGAGTATTGTATTTTTGTGTTTCCATTGAAAATTTAAAATGTTCTACAGCACTCCTGTGAATTGCTGCAACATCCAAGGTGCCTCAGAGTAGTTTGGGAACTGAGGGGGGTTAACCAATTTTAGTGAATAAGCATTGAATTTATTTTTGAATTTTTATTAATAGCTGTGGTGTACTTTTCAAAAGAATTATGTGAATCCTACACGTAAAATGTTTTAATTAAGCTTCTTTACTTTCTTGGTGGTTATAGAAGCAACAATTAAGAGATCGGGTAGTTTAAAACAGTCCAATTTATTCTCCAAAGAAGATACACAAACGGCCAATATACACATGAAAAGACCTTCAACATCACTAATCAGGGAAATGCAAAACACCACCACAATGAGATTCCACTTCACATCCATTAGGAGAGCTATTATTTAAATAAAGAAAAAAAACCAGAAAATAACAAGTGTTGGCAAGGATGTGAAGAAATTGGAACTTTTGTGCCTTGCTGGTGGGAATGTAAAATGGTGCAGCTGCTATGGAAAAAAACACTACTGAGCTTCCTTAAAAAAGTAAACATAGAATTTTATGATCCAGCAATTCCATTTCTGGGTATATACTCAAAAGAACTGAAAGCAGGAACTCGAACAGGTATTTGTACACCATATTTGTAGCAGCATTATTCACAATAGCCAAAAGGTAAAAACAACCCAAGTTGAATGGGTGTCTGTTCATTAACAGATGAATGGATAAACAAAATGTGGTCTATACATACAATGAATTATTCAGACTTAAAAATGAAATTCTGACACGTATTACCAATATAAATGAATTTCGAAGATATTATACTAAGTGAAAAAGGCCAAACAAAACAGAACAAAAATTACATAATTCCACTTACATGAGGTACCTAGAGTAGTCAAACTCATAGAGACAAAGTAGAATGGTGGCTGCCACGGGCTTGAGGAAGGCAAGACTGGGGAGTTATTATTTAATGGGTACAGAATTTCAGTTTGGGATAATGAAAAAGTTCTGTAGATGGATGATGGTGATGTTTGTACAACACTATGAACGTACATAATGCCACTGAACTATATGCTTAAAATAGTTAAAACTAAATTTTATGTTGTATATATTTTACAATAAAGAATAGGTTGATATTAATTATGAAGAAAATAGCTCCATGTTGTATACATCTGAAAACAAAATAAAACAAAAAGAGACCAATTTTTAAAATATTAGAATAGCTCAACCACATTAAAAAATTGTAAGTCAAAGGGCCAAGTTTTCATTCTCTTTCCTTACAAATATGTAACTTAAATGAACATATGGCAGAACACCATAACAGTTTCTCACTCTGCTTTTGCGGGATCAATATAACATTATGCATTTCTACCAATAAACCAAATATCTCATCACTGATTACCGTTTGAAACCAATCTGAACAACAAATCCTTATGGAAACCCAGACAATCTCATTTAAAAAGACTGCCTGTGAATGCAATGAATAGTTAGATTAGTGTTCCTTTTGGAAAAGAATACTTACTGCCTTCCCATGTACACTGTAACAGATTAAGAGCACCTTCTATTCGTTTCCAGTGCTGAAGATGAAAGAAAGCATAGGCAATTGCTTCACTGTCACCCCGTTTCAGAATGTGTTCTGGAGGTAAAATTAAACTTTTCATCTCTAATAAATACTGAAAAAGTAAAACACACACATACACACACAACAGAAAAAAGAAAAATTAAACTGTGTTAAATTCAAACACCCATAAAACTGTAGATTCGAAGCGTTAGAAAGTCAACCTGATTTTTTAAAAACTAATTGAAATGACATGAAGATTCTACTGAAAACGTGTATAAAATGCTTATATATGCAAATTATGAAAACCAGAATATTTCTGTAGGTAAAAATAAGGTGATAAATGGCATATGTGTGGCCTGGCTAAATACAAAATGGAAACTCGAGCTGAGGAGGTAATATGAGAGCAACTATTTATTTTTCCAAAAATGAATTAAATGTAAAAATTACACTTTTTTTTTTTTTTTTTTGAGACGGAGTCTCGCTCTGTCACCCAGGTTGGAGTGCAGTGGCCGGATCTCAGCTCACTGCAAGCTCTGCCTCCTGGGTTTATGCCATTCTCCTGCCTCAGCTTCCTCTAGTAGCTGGGACTACAGGCGCCCGCCACCTCGCCCGGCTAGTTTTTTGTATTTTTAGTAGAGACAGGGTTTCACCATGTTAGCCAGGATGGTCTAGATCTCTTGACCTCGTGATCCACCTGTCTCGGCCTCCCAAAGTGCTGGGATTACAGGCTTGAGCCACCGTGCCCAGCCCATATTTTTTATTTTTAAAATTTATTTTTTATTTTTAATTAAGCCATTTCCTACTGAAAAGAAGAATATAAAAGTTATGAAATCCAATTTTGGAACAATATTTGTGGCAACATTCAATTCTTTTTTCTCTTATTTACATTTTATAGGTGAAAGAACTTAATTGTGGAAAAGTTCAATTAAATTCATATTTACTAAGTTCAAAGCACTATGGTTGTTAGGGAATACCAAAGAACACTCTGCCTGTTCTCTGGAGCTACAAAATGCAATTGAAAAGACAGATTTCTTAAGTGAATAATTATAACAAGACTCTGGTGAGTACTTTATCTGAGGTAGAAACAACGTACAAGGCCAAGCGCAGTGGCTCATGCCTATAATCCCAACACTTTGGGAGGCTGCGGTGGGCGGATCATGAGGTCAGGAGATGGAGATCATCCTGACCAACATGGTGAAACCCCATCTCTACTAAAAATACAAAAATTAGCTGAGTGTGGTGGTGCCTGCTTATAGTCCCAGCTACTCAGGAGGCTGAGGCAGGAAAATCGCTTGAACCTGGGAGGCGGAGGTTGCAGTGAGCCAAGATTGAGCCACTGCACTCCAGTCTGGCGACAGAGAGAGACTCTGTCTAAAAAAAAAAACAAAGAAAAGAAAAAAAAAAGTGCAATATATGGGAATACAGATAGAGGTATTAATTTTTTAAATTTAGTTTTTAAATAACAGGCTTTATTGAGATGTAATTCACATACCTTAGAATTCACCCATTTAAAGTATACAATTCAAGGATTTTTAATATATTCAGAGCTATGTGCAACTATCGCCAAAGTCAATTTTAGAACATTTTCATCACTTCAAAAGAAAATCCTGTACCCTTTAGTCACAACTCACTTCTCCCCTACTCCCCCAACCCCCTTAAGCAACTACCAATCTATCTTATATCTCTATAGATTTGCCTATTCTGAATATTTCATACAAATGGAATCATTTTGTGACTGGTTTCTTTCACTTAGCATAATGTTTTCAAGGTTTACCCTTGTAGCATGCATGGTACTTGTGCCTCATTTCTTCTTATGGCTGAATAATACTGCATTTTATGTATGGTATATATGTTCTGTTTATCCATTCACCAACTGACAGATATTTGGTTGTTTTTAGCTTTTGGCTATTATGAATAATGTTGTTATAAACACTTGTGTATAAGTTTCAGAATGAACATATGTTTTTGTTTCTCTTGAGTAAGTACCATGGAGTAGAATTGCTGAGTCATATGATAACTCTATGTTTAGGAAGTATTATGATTTAGGGGCTAGAAATAAACCACTTGATGGGATTTGACCTGATATTTACAGATAGGTAGAATGTGGATGAGCGGACCGGGGAGTGAGGAGAACAGCAGGAGGACATAAACAAAGCACAGGGCCATCTTGAATAAAGGCACTGAACCAAGAGAGCACAGTGCAGGATGCATTTAATGTGCCTGTTAAAGAAGTTGTAGTCTACCAATTCTTCTTCAGTTATGAATCTAAATTCTATCGTAAACTCCTAATGAGAATACTTGTACTAATATTATCATTTATAACAAAAGCAGTGTAATCACAGTTGCTATACCAATCAAATGTACTTGTTATATGTAGAAAGATACAAAGTTAACTATTTGTACAGCATCTTTACTATTAGTCAACTTAAAACCTTTAAAAACTTATTTAGTTAGCTAAATACTATCTCCAAAGACTGAGACCAGAATGCACTTGCCCTTCTAGAATAGGTTTGAAATTACCTCTTTGGTTCTAAACAATTTGATATCAAATTATGTGTCATAAGATACAAATTATGTTAACTTCTCTTATAAAATATAAAAAGAGAAACATTCCAGAGGTGTTTCAAAAGATACATTCTCAGATTTCAAATTCTAGTTCCTCAGGTTGTTATACAAACTAATGGGATAACATAAATTAAAGAGCTGAATTTGTGAAACACTTTGTAAAACTGCTACAAGCAATAAGACTCTAGGAAGACTCTTAAAAACAAAAAGCTGTAGTGGTTTCAAAATTTAAGCCTTAATTTATTTAATCAATATACATGTACTCCTCATATTGTATCTAAAATAATTTTTTGGTTTATGAAATGTACCTTTCCAACAATTACTAAGTTTAATGCCCATCTTTAATTACTCTTACTCTTGATGTCTTTGGCTTTCTTCTCAAAGTGTAAGAATGTAGTCTGCTCATCAATTTATTTTAGCAGATGTCACAAACTATGAGATTATTTACTAATCCAGTTTGGGGACTTAACATTTCCCATTCAGTTTCTTAAAGGAATGCAGCAGAGGTTGTGTCCTGGTCAAGCAAAGCCCATTTGATGCCTGGTTGGGTTCTCTCCCCTTAGTGCTTTGGGCCTATATTCAGGAGGGTAATATTCTTTCTAATCCCCTCTAATCCTTGCCCATTTTTTTAAAACACAGTAAAAGATCACTCGCACCAGGCGGCTGTGGGAAAATGGACTCAAATAGCTGACCTCTGACATGACTCCTTATGTTCTTTGCAAGCGCACTAAGAGCTTCTTCAGTAGGAAGCAAAGAAAATGTGGCAATCACAGTGGAATTGTCATCATAAAAAGAATACTGAGTTTTCAGAAGAAAACTGCATAATACTTAACCAGGTTCTTTCTATTAAAATTCTGTTTCATTTCACAGACAAGAGACAAAATATCCCAAATCATTTTCAGTGAATTTTAGAACTCAGAAACCTTAAACTCCAACACGTTAAGTATTTAGTATATTCGTAACCATTTAACAAATGTAAGCAAAGATATTCAGTTAACAATTATTCAGTAAAACTTATATTACAAAAAATATCAATTTGATGTGAAAAAACACTTTTATTTATTTTTTTTGAGATGGAGTCTTGCTCTGTTGTCCAGGCTGGAGTGCAGTGGCTCAATCTTGGCTCACCACAACTTCTGCCTCCCGGGTTCCAGTCATTCTCCTGCCTCAGCCTCCCAAGTAGCTGGGACTACAGGCACGAGCCACGATGCCAGGCTAATTTTTGTATTTTTAGTAGAGACGGGGTTTCACTATGTTGGTCAGGCTGGTCTCGAACTCCTGACCTCGTGATCCACCCGCCTCAGCCTCCCAAAGTGCTGGAATTACAGGCATGAGCCACTGTGCCTGGCGAAAAAAAAAAACTTTTTAAAACAGCAACTATATACCTAAATTTTTACTGTTTAATAATCTAAGTGATAATTCAGGTGGTAAACACACATGGCAAACTTATTAATAAATTATACTTCAAGATTTTATATTAAAAATATTTTCTATTTAATCATTTTAAAAATCTTCCTTGGTTGGGCACAGTGGCTCACACCTGTAATCCCAGCACTTTGGGATGCCAAGGCAGGTGGATCACTAGGTCAGGAGATCGAGACCATCCTGGCTAACACAGTGAAACCTTGTCTCTACCAAAAATACAAAAAATTAGCTGGGCGTGCTGGCGGGTGCCTGTAGCTACTTGGGAGGCTGAGGCAGGAGAATGGTGTGAGCCCGGGAGGTGGAGTTTGCAGTGAACTGAGATCGTGCCACTGCACTCCAGCCTGGGCGACAGAGCAAGACTCTGTCTCAAAACAAAAACAAAAACAGAAAAGCAATTTTTCAATTCCTGATTAGACACTGAAATAAAAGTTGACCCCCAAAATATAAGAGAAAAATTTCAATTTAAGGAAAAGGTGTATAAATTATAAAATTATTATTTTATCTCCTTCACAAACTGCTACTCAGGAATTTCCGCTACCCAGCATAGGCTGTAACTTACTACACTATAAAAACCGTATCCTTAAAATTGTACTACCACGCCTAGCATATTACACGAAAAGCAAGTATTAAAATACTTATTGGCCAGGCATGGTGGCTCACACCTGTAATCCCAGCACTTTGGGAGGCTGAGACAGGCAGATCACCTGAGGTCAGGAGTTCGAGATCAGCCTGGCCAACATGGTAAAACCCCGTCTCTACTAAAAATACAAACAATTAGCCAGGCGTGGTGGTGGGCACCTATAATCTCAGCTACCTGGGAGGCTGAGGCAGGAGAATTGCTTGAACCCGGGAGGTGGGTGTGGCAGTAAGCTGAAATCGTGCCATTGCACTCCAGCCTGGGTGACAAGAGCGAAACTACATCTCAAGAAAAGAAAAAAAAAACTTATTAACTGAGTTAATCTGATAAATACAGCTGAAATGTCTTCAAATTCAAATTTATATTTTAGTTTTTACCAAAGATATATTTTAATTCTCCGGGAAAACTAAAACCAAATATAAAAACAAAAAACTCTACTATCCAGACTTTAATTTTCTAAGAAGAATATAAAAGATTAAAAACTGACTGATGATTTTTTTGTTTTTTTTTTCTGCTTAGTAAAGTATATGCTCAGTCTACAGAAATGGAAACATAACAAAGCTAAGTAGTAGAAAATAATATGTTTGGAGAATAAAAAAAATAGAGAAACTAAAGACAGGGCATGGTGGCACATGCCTGTAGTCCCAGCTACTCAGGAGGCTAAGGCAGGAGGATAGCTGGACCTCAGAAGTTTGAGGTCCCTGCCTAAAACAACAACAACAACAACAACAACAAAACACAATAATCTGATTTATGTTTGTCTGGATTTCTTTTTTTATGCATAATACATTTTGTACCTCCCTTCCTGTCTCTATACAGATCTAACTTTTTTTTTTGAAGATGGAATTTTGCTCTTGTCCAGACTGGAGTGCAATGGCATGATCTTGGCTCATCGCAACCTCTGCCTCCTGGGTTCAAGTGATTCTCCTGCCTCAGCCTCCCGAGTTGCTGGGATTACAGGCATGCACCACCGCACCTGGCTAATTTTGTATTTTTAGTAGAGATGGGGTTTCACCATGTTGGTCAGGCTGATATCGAACTCCTGACCTCAGGTGATACGTCTGCCTCAGCCTCCCAAAGTGCTGGGATTACAGGCGTGAGCCGCCCGGCCAATCTAACATTTTTAATTGTTGTATGGTATCACATTTAAAGCTGAGTTATTTCATAATATAGTAAATACGGTCATGGTAAAATCATACTGTCATCTTTAAAAGGTAAAAAATGGTATTATTAAGCAAAACTTGTAAAATAGTTATGTAAACTGGCTTAAAAATTTCAAGAAATGATGGTTCTAAAATTTTACTTTTTTTTTTTTTTTTTTTTTTGAGACAGGGACTCACTCTGTCACTCAGGCTGGAGTGCAGCGGTACGATCATAGCTCACTGCAGCCTCGACCTCCTGGGCTCAAGCAATCCTCCTGCCTCAGCATTCTTAGTAACTGGGACTACAGGCACACACCACCACATTTGGCTAACTTTTTTATTTTTTATTTTTGTAGAGACAGGGTTTCACTATGTTGCCCAGGCTGGTTTCTAACTCCTGGGCTCAAGTGATCCTCTCACCTTGGCCTCTTGAAGTGCTGGGATTACAGGTGTGAGCTGCTGTGCCCAGCCTACTTTCTTTAACTTAGATAGACTTTTAAAGCAATGCAGTTCTAAACTACAGACATGTCTGTTTCCCAGTGTTTACTGAGTGTCTATATAGACTAGGAAGAGTATTCGACATTAAATGATAAGACAAGCGCCCTGCTTTTGTTCACAGGGAACTAAGGGAGAAACATATAAACAGACCAATTAGAAAAAAAAAATATGATTGAGGTACTGAAGAAACAGAGAAGAGAAAGCCGTTATCTCTTCTTGGGAAAACTAGAAAAAAACTCCTTATAAAGGAGACAACAGATGAGCAGGGTCTTAAAGAATGAGTAGAAATTTGCCAGGTAGAGAAGACAATGGCAGTGGGATATGTTGAGGCATGACCAATCCAGGGAACAGTGACAATGGACATAATGAGCAAAGCAGAACTGGCAAAGAGTAAGGCTGGAGACAGATACTGGCCCAGAATATGAAGGACTTTTATAGGTGTAATACTAAGAGGTTGGTCCTTATCCTGTAGGCAACTGGGATCAAGCAGAGGTCTTTTAAGACTTGCTATTTAGGTAGATAACTCTGGCAATAGCTGGAATGGAGAAGGGCTGATGGCAGAAAGATGAGTGAGGAATCTGTTCTAATAGTCCACACAAGAGATGGTAAAGTATTTGAGATTCTTTCTATATCTATGTCTATATGTTTAGTAATGCATAGAAAATGTCTGCCAATATATACACCAAACAGTAGCAGGTGGTTACTTCAGAGAAGTACAATTGGGAGGGAGAGAACAGGAGGTTTCCACTCGGTAAACGTCTGAAGAGTCTGAATTTTTTAAAAGTACCTATTACTTTTGTTATAATAATAATAATAACAACATATTTTAAAAGTACAGGTAATGATGGCAAACAAGGGTCAGTGACGGGGGGATGAGATAGATGGCTAGATCTGAAAAACATTTCAAAGGTTATAATATGAGTTGGTAATTTGGAAATGGCAGAGGTAAGGGTTAATGAAGAGGATAATGAAGCCATAAATCAAAATATAGAAATAAGCGAGAGGCAGTTTGGCAGTTTGAAGAAAAGACTTAACAAATTTTAAAAATTCTGTTTGAGACACATTAAAGTGTTTGAGGTACCTATCATGTGACTTCCACAACTAGATGAAAATGCTAAGTCAACGGACAAAGAAAGAAGCCAGAGATAAAAGACACAGATTTGGAAATTATCAGAAAATAAAATATAGCTGATGACACAAACCAAAGCTGGGAGCTACTATGTGCTATCGGACCTTCCATATTACCTCTGAATCAGCCTATTGTGTCTGTAATGAGAAATTGCTTGGGACAATTTTAACTAACAATCAACTATGAACAATACATTCAAATGAGTAAAACAAGAGAGTTTAGCCTCTTGCTTTTCACTAAAAATAAAATTATTAAGGCTCCTTTGGAAGCTATGGTTAAAAAGACATAATGATGTATGGTCTAGTGGTTTCTTTTATGACTCTAAAGCCCTATCTATGCTTACACTCAAATTTACTTTAATTTTGAACTGCTTTGATCTTTATAATTTATCTTTAGATTACTCTTTTCTATTACTTTGTAAATCTTACAACAGCTTTTGACCAAAAGCAATATAATTCTGACCTGAAGTAATGATAATGCTTTATAATCTTCGTCTTAAAAGCAGAGGTTAAAGAAAAATCTCTCTGAAGGCATCTGAAATTAAGGTACTTTGCTCTTGATCAGTCATGCACACAAAGAACCAATTTATCTCTGCAATTAGTTTTCTCAGTGCACATTCTATGAGATTGGACAGGCAGGGCGAATGCAGAGTCCACATTGGTATGTATTGGGGGAGACTAAAGACAGTTCTCATATAGAAAACAAACAGAACTGCTAGGTGAATCAACTGAAAGAAAACATAATACTACGTAACAGTTTCAGGAGCAAAGTAAAGTGACTTATACTGAAGGGAAAAGGAAAGGAGGCTGGAGAGGACATTTGCTACAAGAAACCTCCTTTCCACATCATCCTACAGAGCCACACCTCAAGATATAAGCATTTCATATCTCAACTCTTCTACTTAGGCCACAGTACAACACAAGGGAAAGGCAAAGGTTTCATTGTGCTCTAAGTCTGGGTCACAGACTTCAACACCACTTCTCCTTTGCTCTCTTTACTCCTGCTATGCCACTCGGAATGTCAACTGAGCACCTGTTTCCCTTTTATCTTTTATATATGCCGGCGCTATGATATAAGTAGTTTAGCCAATGAAATGCAAGCCTGCTGCTAAAGAGCTACTATCAGCCAGGCACAGTGGCTCAGCACTTTGGGAGGCCAAGGAGGGTGGATGACCTGAGGTCAGGGGTTCAAGACCAGACTGGCCAACATAGTGAAACCCCATCTCTACTAAAAATACAAAAATTGGCCAGGTGTGGTGGCGGGCACCTATAATCCCAGCTACTTGGGAGGCTGAGGCAGGAGAATTGTTTGAACCCAGGAGGCAGAGGTTGCAGTGAGCCGAGATGGTGCCATTGCACTCTAGCCTGGGCAACAAGGCAAAACTCCATCTCAAAAAAAAAAAAAAGAGCTACTATCTTCTAGGGTGGATAAGACTTGTAACATTCTATGGGCTTCCATTTCTGATCAACCAGAACAGATTTTACTTTCTACGCATCAATTTATTTTTAAAACTTTCCCTGCACGTAAAAGTCTCCAGGTATAGTCTACTTTCTTGGCAGCACAACACTAAAAACAGTTTTATTGTAAAATAAGAAATAGTAATTTTTATTTGATTATTATTATTGAGACGGAGCTTTGCTCTTGTTGCCCAGGCTGGAGTGCAATGGTGCGATCTCGGCTCACTGCAACCTCTGCCTCCCAGGTTCAAATGATTCTCTTGCCTCAGTTTCCCAAGTAGCTGGGACTACAGGCGCCCACCACCATGTCTGGCTCATTTTTTAAAAAAATATTTTTAGTAGAGACAGGGTTTCACCATGTTGGCCAGGCTGGTCTCAAACGCCTAACCTCAAATGATCCACCCATCTCAGCCTCCCAAAGTGCTGGGACTGCAGGTGTGAGCCACCAAGTCCAGCCAAAATAGTAACTTTTAAATGTTACAGATAACCTATTCCTAAATATGTACTCCAGTTACAGGGATTTACTAAACATACTTTTGTTATTGTTTTGTTTCTTACTGCTCTACTTTACTCTTGCCCGAAGGGCTTCTTCTGTAAGACACAAATAAACTGTTTTCAGGGTATTGTAACTAATTTAAATTAGTTATTACCTAACTATGATTATGTTATTAGCTAATTCAAATTAGTTAATTCCTAACTGTTTTCAATATCTTCACCATTACCTCATCTCAACAAAGGAATTCCCCCAAACCTTATACATTCCAAGGCTACAAGCACTAAAATAACATCCACAAAGAAGCAAACACTGGAACAACTCAAAGAAGATGGGCCATGCACAATGGCTCATGCCTGTAATCCCAGCACTTTGGGAGGCCAAGGCGGGTGAACTGCTTGGGCCCAGGAGTTCGAGACCAGCCTGGGCAAATGGCAAAACCCCATCTCTACAAAAAATACAAAAATTAGCTGGGTGGCATGCACCTGTAGTCCCAGCTACACAGAAGGCTTAGGTGGGAGGATAACTTGAGCCCACCAGGCTGAGGCTGCAGTGAGTCATGATCATGCTACTGCACTCCAGCCTGGATGACAGAACAAAACCCTGTCTCAAAAAAAAAGAAAAAAAAAAAAGGCAACAGAAATAAAGTGACAACCACCATGATCATCAATAATATTGCCTGACACTCAGACACCGTGTTAAACACTTCACATACATTATCTAATTTAATCAGAAGGCATTATATTTTTACAATGCTTTCCATGCTAAGTCAAATTCTTTTTTCTTTATTGAGGTATAATTTTAAATACATAGATCTTAAATATGCAGCTTGATGAGTTTTGACAAATGTAGATAAGTAATGCCCAAATCAAGACATATTTTCTTTTATTTTTTTTTCTTCCTTTTTTTTTTTTTTTTTTGAGACAGAGTCTTGCTCCGTCACCCAGGCTGGAGTGCAGTGGCGTGATACAGGCTCACTGCAACCTCTGCCTCCTGGGTTCAAGTGATTCTCCTGCTGCAGCCTCCTGAGTAGCTGGGACTACAGGTGCATCCCACCATGCTCAGCTAATTTTTTGTATTTTTAGTAGAGATGGGGTTTCACCATGCTGGCCAGGCTGGTCTCAAACTCCTGACCTTGTGATCCGCCCGCCTCAGCCTCCCAAAGTGCTGGGATTACAGGCGTGAGACACTGCACCTGGCCATCGAGATATCTTCTTTCACTCCAGGGAGTCCTCCTTTCCAGTTAATGTCTCACCTGACCACCTGAGGCAAACAGTGTTTTCATTTCTACCACCACAGATCACTTTTTGCCTTTTCTTGAACTTCACATAAACGAAAACATTCAGTATGTACTTGTTTATATGTCATATTTTTGGTTTTATTCATGTTTTGCTTGTATCAGTAGGTCTTTTTATTGCTGAATACCACTGTATTGTAACTTATTTATCTATTTACCTGTTGAAAGACATTGGGATTGTTTCTAGTTTGGGGCTATTATAAATAAAACTGCTATGATATTCATGTTCAACTCTTCTTATGGACATATGATTTCATTTCTCTTGGGTATATACCTTGGAGTAGGATTGCTGGATCACAGGTTGAAGGATATGTTTAATTGTATCAGAAATTGCCAGTTTTCCAAAGTGGTTGTACCATTTTGTAATCTTAGCAGCAATGTATGACAGTTCTGACTTCCACATTCTTACTGATATTTTATCAGTCTTTTAAATTTTAGTCATTCTGATAGATGTGAAAGTATTACTTCATGATTTTATATTGCATTTTTCTGATAACTAATGATGTTTAACACCTTTTCTTTTTTTGCCTGCTTCATTTTACCTTCATATAAACATCTCTTTATGTGTTACTGGACATACCAATATTTTCTTTTGTAGTATCTGTTCAAGGCTTTTGCTCATTTTTTAATGTTGTGTTTTTTTATATGTATATATTTTAGATGAGTCCTTTGTCAGATAAACATATTACAAATATTTTTTTCCTGTCCGTGGCTTGCCTTTTTGTCTTCTTAACACTAAGATGAGCAGACTTTTAAAATTTTGATAAAGTTCAATTTATAATTGTCTTTTCTTATAATTGCCTTCTATGTCCTAAGAAATCTTTCTTTACCCCCAGCTTTCAAAGCTAGTCTTAGATGTTTTGGTCTAGATGTTGTATAGTTTTAGTTTTTAAATTTAGATCAACGACACATTTCAAATTAATTTTTCTGTATGCTATGTGAAAAAATTCATGATTTCCCCTACCACATTTAGATATCCAGATGTTCTAGTACCATTTGTTGAAGAAGTTCCATTTCCCCATTGAATTGCATTGGTGCTTTTGTCAAAAATCAATTGACAGTATATATGTGGATGTTTTGTCACACATATGACAGTATATATGTGGATCCATTCTGTGATTTTTAATAGGAATTATTTTACATTTGAACATAAAATAAAATTTAGAATTCAACTGTAGTATGCTTACTTTAAAAATCTTCAACAAAATATTACAGCAAGCTATTGTTAGATCTTAAAGTTGGACAACATTATTCTAACTGATACGTGAAGTGTCATACCAAGAATAGTTACATCTATAGTAGATCACTGACACTCATGGATCTAACATTTACAATTTCTACTCTTTGTGGGAGCTCTAAATACCCATGATTTATAGCAGCCATCATTTTGCTAAGGCACAAATTTGAATAATGTGCTTTGAGGCTTGTGCACACATGTGAATGATGTACCTAATGAATACATCTAGCAGCCTCTTCAGTATCCGTATCTCAGCAAGGTTTGTGACCCATTCTCATGTTTACATTTCATAGGTGAAAATAAACGTAATAGTGGCATTTTCAAATATGGATATTCACAATGGTTCTGGATCACATTAATCAAGAGTGTCAATGGTCTATGTAATAATAATGTTAAAGAATACCTTATAATAAAAAGATAAATAGAATACCTTTAATTTAAAAAACAACAACAACAAATTTAGGCCAGGCACAGTGACTTAAGCCTGTAATCCTAGCACTTCAGGAGGCTGAGGCAGGAGGATCCCTTGAGCCCACGAGTTTGAGATCAGCCTGGGCAACAAAGGGAGACCCTGTCTCTTATAAATAAATAAATAAATAAATAAATAAATAAATAAAATATATAAATTAAATAAAAATTTAAAAATATGCAACTTGAACATATATCTGTCCAAAGAAAAATACAAACAGCCAATAAACATATTAAAGTGATGCTCAAATATCATTAGTCATTAGGGAAATACAAAACAAAACTACAATGAAATGTCATTTCATACCCATTGGGATAACTATAATAAAAAAGACAGATAATAATAAGTGTTTAGACAAATGTAGAGAAACTGGAACTCACACATTGCTGAGGGAATGTAAAATAATGCAGTTACTCTGCAAAACAGTTTGGCAGTCTCTCAAAAAATTAAACAGAATTATTTACGATCTATCAGTTCCACTTCTAGGTGTATACTCGAGAGAAGTGAAAAATCTATGTCCACACAAAAACTTGTACATGAATATTCACAACAGCATTATTCATGCTAGTCAAAAAGTGAAACCAACCCAAATGTCCATCAGTTGAATGTATAAACAAAATGTGGTACGATGGAATAGTATTCAGCCATAAAATGAAGGAAGTACTGACACATGCTACATTATGCTAAGTGAAAGAAGTCTGACACAAAAGGCCACCATTATATGATTCAATTCATATGAAAACTCCAGAATAGGCAAATGCATAAAGACAGAAAGTAGATAAGTGGTTGCGAGGGAATGGGGGGTGACTATTAACAGGTACTTCTTTCTGGAAAAGATTCCAGAATTAAATAGTGGTAATGATTTTACAACCTTGTTAATATACTAAAAAGCACTGAATTATATCCTTTAAAAGCGAATTTTATAGTATGTAAATTATCTGAATAAAAAAGACAGTATCGGCCGGGTGCAGTGGCTCACGCCTGTAATCCCAGCACTATGGAAGGCCGAGGCGGGCGGATCACGAGGTCAGGAGATTGAGACCATCCTGGCTAACACGGTGAAACCCCATCTCTACTAAAAATACAAAAAATTAGCCGGGCATGTGGCACGCGCCTGTAGTCCCAGCTACTCAGGAGGCTGAGGCAAGAGAATCACTTGAACTTGGGAGGTGGAAGTTGCAGTGAGCTGAAATCGCACCACTGCATTCCAGCCTGTGTGACAGAGGAAGACTCCATCTCAAAAAAAAAAAAAAAAAAGACAGTGTCTATAAAACCATTTGATGGCTGGATAAGAAAAGTGTGAGATACCAGAATGAATGAAACAGAATGCTGTGGAATATTTAGAATATATGGAACATTTTCTACTGAAAATAAAACTGACAATTCATGTAGTAGCTGAAAGATACACAACCTTTTTCGTGTTTGGCAACTAAAAAAAAAGTTTACTGAGCCAAAGCCATAGCTCAATAATGAAAAATAAGTCAAAAACCATGAACACACGCTGTTCTAATTTTTTTACTGTGGTACTATCAGTTACTATACACTGAAATTCATTTAGTAGAATAAAAAAAACTATACAAGCTATCAATATTAATGAAATACCTAAAAGCAAATTCATTGCCTGAAGAAATGTAGATGATATTTCTCTATTGCACTTCTAATAGTTTCCAGCTTTAACAAATTGCATAGCTCTAGACCTACAGCCATTTCTGTTGCAGTTATGTGGAAAGTTGCCAAAAATATTTCCTGCTAAAACAGCTATATCCTTTGTCATTTTACTGCTAAGATGCATACAACCATTTGCATAATAAATTTGAGAGAATAAAATATGTATACACATATATTTGAAATGTCACTGTTACTTAGGTTGAGTAAGTTATCATGACTCACAATTGAACTGTGAAGAAGAAAACCCCTAAATCCCTTTGTTTGCTTGCTTCCAGCTGACAGTCAGGAATAGAGACCATTAACAGGAGAAAAAGAGGAGTCTGTACATACTTCATCAATTGTAAAACCCTAGCAAAAACAGCCAACCACAAATTCCAGAGCTCTCCCAGTTCATATAACATCAATGTTATTTAAGTGAGATATTATTCAAGTTGGTGAAGCTTAAAATTTCTCCAAAAATCTGGCTGGGCATGGTGGCTCATGCCTGTAATCCCAGCACTTAGCGGGGCCAAGGTGGGTGGGCCACTTGAGGTCAGGAGTTTGAGACCAGCCTGGCCAACAGGGTGAAACCCCATCTCTACTAAAAATACAAAAATTAGCTGGGCGTGGGGGCGCACGCCTGTGGTCCCAGCTACTCAGGAGGCTGAGGCAGGAGAACTGCTTGAACCCGGGAGGTGAAGGTTGCAGTGAGCCGAGATCACCCCACTGCACTCCAGCCTGGGTGACAGAGTGAGACTGTCTCAAAGAAAAACAAATTCTCCAAAAACCTTAATAATTATTGTGTTTGATGACACTTGGCTTAAAGGGTCTATCTACAAACAATAATATCAGTTTATAGCATCACTCTACTTAGCTGGATATTTTGAAATAGCTGAATTGTCAAGTGCTTTGATATTTAATTGAGGGGAAAATGGGTAAATTTCTACCTATAAATAAAAATGATGCTAAAATGTTAAAGTGTATATGTGTGTATGTATGTGTGTGTGTGTGTATATATATATATATATATAGTTTTATTTATTTATTTGAGACAGAGTTTCACTCTTGTTGCCCAGGTTGGAGTGCAATGGTGCGATCTCGGCTCACTGCAATCCCCACCTCCCAGGTTCAAGTGATTCTCCTGCCTCAGTCTCCCAAGTAGCTGGGGTTACAGGCATGCGCCACCACGCCTGGCTAATTTTGTATTTTTAGTAGAGACGGGGTTTCTCCATGTTGGTCAGGCTGGTCTCGAACTCCTGACCTCAGATTATCCACCCGCTTCGGCCTCCCAAAGGGCTGGGATTACAGGTGTGAGCCACCACGCCCAGCCTCTATAGTTTTATTGAAGCATATTTTATATATCCCAAAATTCATGTTTGTAACCATAGACACATCTTGGACGTACTGCAAGTTCACTTCCAGACCACTGCAATAAAGCGAATATCAAAATAAAGCAAGTCACACAAATTTTTCGGTTTCCCATGGCATATAAAAGTTACTTTGCCCAGATCCACCAGAGGAATCACTATATATGGGACCTATGGCCTTACTAAATGTATTTCTAAAATAATAGGACTTCCAAGTCAAAATGACTCCTTGATCTGTGGGTTGCAGAATGGCTGTTGTGTTATCAGTTATGAAAACATTAATCTCCTTGTACATCTCCATCAGAGCTCCTGGGTGGCTAGGTACATTGTCAATGAGCAGTAATATTTTAAAAGCAATCATGTCTGAGCAGTAGTCTCAACAGTGGGCCTAAAATGGTGTGTAAACCATGCTACAAACAGATGTGCTGTCATCCAGGCTTTATTGTTCCATTTATAGAGCACAGACAGAGAAGATTTAGCATAATTCTTAAAGGCCGTAGGATTTTTGGAATGGTAAGCAAGCACTGGCTTCAACTTAAAGTCTCCAGCTGCATTAGCCTCTAAGAAGAGAGTCAGCTTGTCCTTTGAAGCTCTGAAGCCAGGACAACTTCTCCTCTCTAGCTATGAAAGTCTTAGTTGACATCTTCTTTCAATAGAAGGCTGTTTCATCTACTTTGGAAATCTATTGTTTCTCAACATGAGCAAAGCAGAAAAAAGAAAAAGAGGAAAAAAAATTTAAAGAAAATCTTTTGTTTATTATATCTATCTTCATGGAATAAATATAACTCTAAATCAAAGAGGAAATTATAAACAAATTATAAAATATTTTGGGCCAAGGGAGGTGGCTCACACCTGTAATCCCAGCACTTTGGGAGGCTGAGGAGGGAGGATGCTTGAGGCCAGGAGTTCAAGACCAGTCTGGGCAACATGTGGAGATCCTCTATTTTTTTTTTAAAGAAAATATTTTGAACTAAATTATGTAAAAAATGTTGCTATAGTATGCAGTTAAAATTGTTTTTAGAGAATTTAAATTTTTTTAAAGAAAATATTCTGAACTAAATTATGTAAAAAATGTTGCTATAGTATGCAGTTAAAATTGTGTTGAGAGAAGTTTCTAGATTTAACTGGGTATATCAGAAGAAAGTCTGAAAATTACATAGTTAAGTACCTATGTGAGAAGACACAGGAAATTAAAATAAAATAAACTCAAATTAACTTGAAGGAAGGCAATAAAGAGCAGAAGTGAATGAAACAGAAAATAAATAGTAGAAAAAAATCAACAAAGCCAGAGCTAAGTTCTTGGCAAAAACAAGTAAGATTGACAAAACCCTAAGGAATTTGATCAAGAAAAATAAAACTAGCCAATGTTAGGAATTAAAAAGTGGGGCCAGGTGCCGTGGCTCATGCCTGTAATCTCAGCACTTTGGGAGGCCGAGGCGGGCTGATCACCTGAAGTTGGGAGTCCGAGACCAGCCTGACCAATATGGAGAAATCCCGTCTCAACTAAAAATATAAAATTAGCTGGGTGTGGTGGTGCATGCCTGTAATACCAGCTACTCAGGAGGCTGAGGCAAGAGAATCGCTTGACCCAGGGAGGTGGAGGTTGCAGTGAGCTGAGATCGCGCCATTGCATTCTAGCCTGGGCGACAAGAGCAAAATTCCATCTCAAAAAAAAAAAAAAAAGACATCAAAAATTGGGTATTACAACTAATCCTGCAAATACTAATATGGCAATAAAAGGATTTTATGAATACTTTATGTCAATACATTTGAAAATTTTGATGAAATAAATTTTTAGAAAAATACAACTTACCAAAAACTAACATAAGAAACAAAAAATTTCAATAGTTATGATATGCTTAGAAATTGAATTTATAATTAAACTATTAAAGAAATGAAATTTGTAACTCAAAGTCTTCTCACAAAGAAAACTGAAGAATCAGATGGCTTGAATAACAAATTTACTAATCATTTAGGACAGAAATAATTCTAATTTTATACAAATTATTCCAGAGAATAAACAAACAGAGACCACTCTTTAACTCATTTATAAATCCAGAGCCAGGCACGCGTTTGCTCATACCTGTAATCCCAGCTCTTTGGGAGGCTGAGGCAGGCAGATTGCTTAAGCCTAGGAGGCGGAGGTTGCAGTGGGCCAAGAAGGCGCCACTGCACTCCAGCCTGGGCATAAGAGCAAGACACTGTCTTTTTTTTTTTTTTTTTTTTTTGAGATGGAGACTCACTCTGTAGCCCAAGCTGGAGTGCAGTGGGGGCGATCTCGGCTCACTGCAACCTTCGTCTCTAGGACTCAAGCGATTCTCCTGCTTCAGCCTCCCAAGTAGCTGGGACTAGAGGCGCACCCCACCACACCCGGTTAATTTTTTTGTATTTTTAGTAGAGACGGGGTTTCACCATGTTGCCCTGGGTGGTCTCGAACTCCTGACCTCAGGCTATCCACCCGCTTTGGCCTCCCAAAGTGCTGGGATTACAGGCGTGAGCCACTGGGCCCACATTTTTTTTTTTTAGTGGGACAGAGTCTCACTGTCACCCAGGCTGGAGTGTACTGGAACGATCTCGGCTCACTGCAACCTCCACCTCCTGGGTTCAAGCAATTCTCCTGCCTCAGCCTCTCAAATAGTTGAAGAGTCTGTCTTAAAAAGAAAAAAAAGGCTGGGTGCACTGGCTCATGCCTGTAATCCCAGCACTTTGGGAGGCTGAGGCGGGCAGATCACGACGTCAGGAGATCAAGACCATCCTGGCTAACACGGTGAAACCCTGTCTCTACTAAAAACACAAAAAGCCAGGTGTGGTGGCGGGCGCCTGTAGTCCCAGCTACTCGGGAGGCTGAGGCAGGAGAAAGGCGTGAACCCGGGAGGCACAGCTTGCAGTGAGTGGAGATCGCACTCCAGTCTGGGCAACAGAGCAAGACTCCATCTCAAAAAAAAGAAAAAAATCCAGAAATAAAGAAAAAGTACAGATCAAAAACATAAAGAAAGGGAGGAAATGAAGATAATTAATAAATAAGAATACGAATGAATAAGAATAGTGGTTACCTTCAGGTAGGAAAGGAGGTTGTAATGGGAAAGGGCAGTCAGGTAGGCTTCTGTGGGTTGATAATGTTCTGTTTCTTGACCTCAGTAGTTTTCAAGCATTTACTTTGTAATAAATCATTAAGATACACATTTCTGTCTCATACACTTTGCTGCATGTGTAGTAGAACTCATAATAAAAAGTTTACAAGGCCAGGTGCAGTGGCTCATGCCTGTAATCCCAGCCCTTTGGGAGGCTGAGGCAGGCAGATCACAAGGTCAGGAGATCAAGACCATACTAGCTAACATGGTGAAACCCCATCTCTACTAAAAAACCAAAAAATTAGCCGGGCCTGGCAGCACACGCCGGTAGTCCCAGCTACTTGAGAGGCTGAGGCAGAAGACTCGCCTGAACCCTGGAGTCAGCAGTTGCAGTGAGCCGAGATTCTGCCACTGCATTCCAGCCTGGGAGAGAGCGAAACTCTGCCTAAAAAAAAAAAAAAAAGTTTACAGTACTCGCTCCTTATCCTCAGGACATATGTTTTAAGACTCCCAGTGGATATCTGAAATCACAAACAGTACCAAACCCTACATACACCATGTTTTTTCCTCTAAATATATGCCCATGATAGAATTTAATTTATAATTTAGGCACGGTAAGACACTAATAACTAATAATAAAACAGAACAGTTATAACAATATGTTAATCTTGCATTTGGGGTCACTATTAACTAAAATAAAGGTTACCTGAGCACAAGCACTGTGACAGTTGATCTGATAACCAAGTTGGCTACTGAGTGACTAAGAGGTGGGTAGCATAGACAGTGTTGGATATGCTGGACAAGCGGATGAGTCATGTACTATGCTGGATGGAGGGGGATGGTATAAGATTTCATCAAGCTACTCAGAACGGCATGCAACTTAAAACTTATGAATTGTTTATTTCCGGAATTTTCCATGTAATATTTTCAGACTTAGGCTGACTGTGGGTAACTGTCACAAAACATGGAATACAAAACTGTGGATATGGGTGAACCGCTGACTTTAAATTTATGGAACCAGTGTCACTTAATGAGAGAATGGTATAAATATTTGTTGACTCTGTTTCTTGGACTTAAGTACTTTTCTTCAGCATATCTTTACTTACTCTAACAGGCTTACAACATCCTTTTCATGGAAATTATCTTTTAGTGATTAATCTCTTTACTGTAACTCTTTAGCTTCCAAGCTCTATTAACACCCTTTCACTGGAATCAATAGCTATAATTACTTTCTGTAGTAAGGGCATCTATTCTTGAATTGTCTATATTTCCTAACATGGGGCATTGTTTGTGGAACCCCAATTTTTTTTTTTTTTAAGATAGGATTTCACTCTGTCACCCAAGGCTTCAGTGCAGTGGTGTGATCACAGCTCACTGCAGTCTCGACCTCCCGGACTCAAGCAATCTTCTCTCCTTGGTCTCCCAAGTAGCTGAGACAACAGGAGCATCACCATGCCCAGATAATTTTTGTATTTTTCGCAGAGATGAGATCTCACCACATTGCCCAGCCACTAGCCCCAAACTCCCACCTTGGCCTCCCAAAGTGTTGAGATATAGGCATGAGCCACTGTGCCCAGCCTAAAACCCAAAATTTAATTTTATGCTATAACACACAAAGATTAAGCAATAATTTGTATAACTGCAAGGTGTACAATATAAAGACAATCAAAGCAAGTATATAGATTCATCGGGGACTAAATAAGCATTAGCCAGTTTTTCTGGGAATTTCCACATCTGCTTCCTATCATTGATTATTTTAATCTGTTTGTCTTCAGACCCTAGTCTGAAGGGTCTACCCAACCTTAGTTCAAAACCCAGGCATCTGTCTAGAAAAAGCTTTCACAGTAACAGGAAATTTCATTTAGTGATATGAAACATGAATAATCTTTTATTAAGACCAAGCCATTATTTATTCTCTCCAAGTATACTAAAAGAAAGCTAAGTGAACACAGTTCAAATTATATGTTGACAGTAATTACAAAGCATATAGCTAACTATTGCTCCTATCTACCTTTCTAAATGCCTAAATGTTTCAACATCCCCTGTAAGGTGAATCATAAGCATCAAAATAGAGCAGACTAAAACAATTCTGCACCAAATTATGGTGACCCAGACTTTGGTCTACAAACTGTCATCAATTTGATAAACTTAAGTAAAAGTAGTATTTTTATCATAAAATTTCTCACTTTTGGAACATGAGGATTAAATTCCACAGCTCTATGAATTGCTTCCATGGCATTAATTTCTGCTGTGCTTAATCCTCTTCTGGAGGCTGTTTCTGGAGAGAATCTACAAGAAAACCACAAAATGAAAAAATAAATATGCTAAAAAAAAGAAAAAAGTATGAATTTAGATAATAATACAGCCCCTTGAATCAAAGTTTCTGGAGATGGCCAAAAACAAAGCCAGAGGACTACCAGAAACTAAATAAATAAAAAATAAATAAAGCTGGCAGGACTCAGTGGCTCATGCTTGTAATCCCAGCACTTTGGGAGGCTGAGATGAGCGGATCACCTGAGGTCAGGAGTTTGACAGCAGCCTGACCAACATGGAGAAACCCTATCTCTACTAAAAACACAAAATTAGCTGGGCATGGTGGTGTGCGCCTGTAGTCCCAGCTACTCGAGAGGCTGAGGCAGGAGAATCACTTGAACCCAGGAGGCAGAGGTTGCAGTGAGTCGAGATTGTGCCATTGCACTCCAGCCTGGGCAACAAAAGTAAAGTCTTCTGGGTTCAACATATAAAATAAGAAATGAAGGTCTTCAAACTTAGGTAAAGAAGGCCGTTAGGAGAAGTCCACTGAAGGTACACTTTAGGAAAGGTAATAAAGTAATAAATGCTACACAGTGATATCCAGAGAATCTCATGAATCTAAGTACATTCTTACCAAATTCTTATTTCAGAGGACACAAATGGAAAATTCCATTCTAATTCATATCAAAGCATAAAAATCTAAGGTGAAAGAAAATGGTCACCATTTGGTTGGTTTCTGAGTATCTTATCTGCACAATAAAGAAAATTCACTAAGAGTAGCCAAAAACACAAGAAAAGCAGAACTCAGAATTATACTCTAAAAAGAGATAACATAAGCCTATTTCCCTACTACACACTTTATCATCATCATCATAGTTACTATTTACTGTGTGGACTTTCTTTCTAGATATCGCTTTAGGCACTTACCACACATAATGCTCCTACAATATTAGTCTCATTTTACAGATGAAGAAGAGACTCAAAACGATTAACCTGCCTACAGTCCTATAGCTAGAATGTGGTAGAGTTTGAATTTGAGCTCAGGTTAGCTCTAAAAACTTTGCTCTTTCCACTATACACAGCAAGAAGCCTAAAAGCCCAAGAAGATCCAGGGCTATTCAGAAGGAAGTACAGTGGAAAACAGCATTGTTTAAAGTCAGTAGAAGACAAACATAACATTGAGTTTAGCAGTCTTTCCAAATCATTGTAGTTTTTATAACACTTACTTTTCTGAAACAGTCCTTGTCTTCAACAGTGCTGCTGTGTAACAGATTGCTGCTGACTTTGGAAGGCTTATATCTGTAATGATAATTTTCAATTTAGGTAGGAATTACAAAAAAATGTATTGAGACAATTTTTTAATAAGAATAATTCACGGCCAGGTGCAGTGGCTCACACCTGTAATCCCAGCACTTTGGGAGGCTGAGGTGGGTGGATCATGAGGTCAGGAGTTCGAGACCAGCCTGACCAACATGAAGAAACTCTGTCTCTACTAAAAATACAAAAATTAGCCAGGTGTGGTGGCACAGGCCTGTAATCCCAGCTACTCAGGAGGCTGAGGCAGGAGAATCGCTTGAACCTAGGAGGCAGAGGTTGCAATGAGCCAAGATCGTACCACTGCACTCCGGCCTGGGCAACAAGAGTGAAACTCTGTCTCAAAAATAAATAAATAAAAGAATAATTCACAGTGCAATACAAATTCAATAGTTATATAGGAAAAACCTGGACATAATGTTGAACAATCTATAATATAGTAGGAAAAACCCACATATGAAGTTGAAAAAGCTGAATCTGAATCTTTATCTAATTATTTACCAGCTAAGCATCTTTGAGCTAGTAGCAACTTGTTTGACCTCAGTTTTCACCTCTCAAAATAATGATATTTTCTGATTGAGATGAAATTATGTCTATGAAAGCCCTCTCTGCACGACAGCAAAATGCGCTCAACAAATGTTTATAAATAACCTGCTTATGGATGGACACGGTGGCTCATGCCTGTAATCCCAGCACTTTGGGAGGATGAGGTGGGTGGATCATGAGGTCAGGAGTTTGAGACCAATCTGGCCAACACAGTGAAACCCTATCTCTACTAAAAATACAAAAATTTAGCCAGGCATGGTGGCAGGTGCCTATAATCCCAGCTGCTCCGGAGGCTGAGGCAGGAGAATCACTTGAACCTGTAAAGTGGAGGTTGCAGTGAGCCGAGATCGTGCCATTGCACTCCAGCCTGGGTGACAGTAGGAGACTCTGTCTAAAAAAAAAAAAACTAATAATAATAAATAACCTGCTTATAATAAGTTCAGGGAAAAAGGCATGGTATAATTAGAACTATGTAAAATCTTCACCTATTCATAGAGAAAAACTAATATTAGAAAAAAAATTAAAATATTAACAGTAGTTAAATCCAGGTTGATTCAACCAAGGATGATATTTTTGTTCTTCCTAGATTTTTGTATTTTCTTAAATTATTATTTTTTAGAAAATAAAAATTTCACCTGGAACTGTAGGTAAATTAATTACACAAATCATTCTTAAAAGAATGTCCAAAATAAGGCTATCAGAAGATGTTTTTGATTCCAGAATCATACTAGTAAACGGAGAACTAAGGAAATAAATTTGCTTTCAACTTCCTCCGGATTCTGGAATGATAAAAACTGAGACTCATGAAAATAACTGAAAATATAGAAGCATATCAACTTAGATATGCTTTATTAGTTTCAGTTTTATTTTATTTTTAATGAATCAGGTCCTATTCCAATTTTTTATATTCAGTCCCTAAGCTTGCTCATCGTAAGTATTATAAGCAGGCGATGTATCCAGTAAGTTACATATGGAAAGAATTTCTCACAAATTTCTCCATCAGCCTACACTATTCTGAAGCATTGCTTAAAGATTCCAGATGTTTAAAAGAAATAAACTTCTCTTTCCAAGTATAACACATTTCAAACTTCCCAAGTCATGGGGATTCCCAAGCGAATGGGTAGGAACCTATAACAGGACAAATGTGAATAAACGACCTTTTTTTTTTTTTTTTTTGAGATAGGGTCTCACTCTGTCACCAGGCTGGAATACAGTGGCGCAATCTTGGCTCACTGAAACCTCTACCTTCCAGGCTCAAGCGATCCTCACACCTCAGCCTCCCAGGCAGCTGGGACTACAGGTGCATGCCACCACGCCCAGTTATATTTTTAAAATATTTTTTGTAGAAATGGGTTCTCACCATGTTGCTCAAGCTGGTCTTGAACTTCTGAGCTCAAGCGATCCACGTGCCTCAGCCTCCCAAAGTGATGGAATTACAGGCGTGAGCCACTGTGCCCAGTCTTCAATGTGACTTACATGTGTTCTCTTATAGTGAAAGATATGACCAGAAGTATAGTAACCCCAAATTTTCAGCTTGAGGTTAAAAGCTGATGCCTCTCTCAGGATGAGAAGAGAGGCTTTATGTCTTTAAAATTCTCCAAACTTCATGTGTGGTAAACTGATATTGTTATAACGTAATAATAAAAAATAGTCGCCAGGCACGGTGGCTCATGCCTGTAATCCCAGCACTTTGGGAGGCCAAGGCGGGCAGATCACGAAGTCAGGAGATCGAGAACATCCTGGCCAACACGGTGAAACCCTGTCTCTACTAAAAAAAGTACAAAAAAATTAGCCAGGCATGGTGGCAGGCACCTGTAGACCCAGCTACTTGGGAGGCTGAGGCAGGAGAATGGCATGAACCTGGGAAGTGGAGCTTGCAGTGAGCCAAGATTGCACCACTGCACTTCTGCCTGGGCGACAGAGCAAGACTCCATCTCAAAAATAAAAAAATAAAAATAAAAATAACCAACAGATATTGAATTGTTACCATGGGAAGACTAGGGAACAAAGAAATCAAGCACCTGGATTTGCCTTTTACTGGCTGGGAGACCTTACCCCAATACTTTAACCTTCTTAAACTCCAGTTTCCTTATTCAGTAATTGGAGACAGTAAAAATACTTGTCCCACCACATCATAAGACTACTATAAGGATCATATTATCATTGAACTTTGCAACTGAAAAGCATTGTAAAAATGTTATTCTGAATTGCTCTTATAGTATATACTGCTAAGCAACTTCTGTCAGCCTTGCTTGACACTCCAAAACAAATGAGGTACCCCCACTATGTGCACAGCACCCATACTTCTCCAATTATCTCACCAAACATGCTGTCTCCAATGTAACTGCTGTTCATTTGTCTGTATGTTCCACTAAACTGTAAATAAACTGTAAATCTTATGAGGGCTCCCCTTCCTTTTTTTTTTTTTTTTGAGACAGGGTCTTCCTCTGTCACCTAGGCTGGACTACAGTGGTGCAATCACAGCTCACTACAGACTTAACCTCCCTGGTTCAAGTGATCCTCCCACCTTAGCCTCCCAAGTAGCTGGGATTACAGGTACACACCACCATGACCAATATTTTTTTTTTTTTAATTTTTAGTAGAGACAGGGTCTTGCCATGTTACCCACGATGGTCTCCAACTCCTGGGCTCAAGTGATCCTCCCACCTCAGCCTCCAAAACAAAATCCTGGGATTACAGGTGTGAGCCACCATGCCTGGCCTCCCATGTTGTCTTGTTCACTATCATATTCTGAATGACTCACTCATATTAGAAACAAGCACTCAATAAACAAACAAATAAATCTTGACAGAAGAAAAGTTCTTCCTTGCAGGATTTTGCTAATAAAAGTCCTGATAAAGAAGATACTTAATAGCAACCTTTGGGTGCTAAATACTGACTGGTAAGAACAGAAAGAGAAAATTAAATACTAGACTATAACCATATTTATAATTACATAATTGGAAAAGAATAACCATGCTATCAACTAAGGGAACATGACTCACCATCATATTTTGCTAGGACTGCCTGAACATCTGCATAGGCCTGTAATTCTAAAAGTGATTCTAAGAGATTTTCATGGATGTTCAACATGGTAAGAGGAGGAAATTCTTTCATCAACTGTATATTAAAAGGAAAAAAAAGATTAAAATCATAACAAAGGAACTCAATACAGCTGAGTCAGATTCATTAAAGTAGAAATTCTTGTTTCTTAACATAGCTGTGAAGAAGACCTAACACTTAAGAAAGGCATATATTAAATAAATACCTTGTTCTAAAAACTACCAATTAAAATACAATGATTCTGCATTAAAATAATGGGCAACTTAACTACATTTTTAGTTTGTGGAGGAATAAATGTAATAGTCCCATCATCAATTTACTTACATCTCTCATTATTTTTACTGCTTCTCTTATTCTTCCTAACTTTCTTGCACACATTGCCAATCTTCTTTTAATATATACCAGTACATTGGTATCTCTCCCTATTTAGAAAAACAAAAAATGATACAACTATCACTTTTGTATTGTAGGTTGCTATTTCATTAACAAGTCCATTAATTTTATTCACTTCCCTTGGAAGATTCAATTAAAATTAAATTATGTCAAAATGGAAGAATATTAATGATGGCTACATTTGGGTGATAAATATTGAACAGAAGTGTTCTCTATTTTTGTGGATGTTTTAAGTTTTCTGTATTATAACTTAAAATACACATTTAATTATTTTTGCCTCTAATAGTGACCTAAGTACAGTATATATAATTCGTGTATGATTGACAAGTTTATTTTAACATTAACAAAAAAGAAATACATTAATAGGAAGATATAACATTAACTTAGTATTTAAACTTGTGCATAAATGATCTATTATTCTGATACTCTCTATTGTTTTAATTGAAAAACAAAAAATGTCCAAAACAAAATTTCCATGGCTAATGTAAACTTTTCTTAACAGTGAGTAATTGACAAACTATAAAACTACTTCTAGAAAGAGCTAACAAATATTTCTGTAACTATCTCATAACCGTATTTGAGATTATTCAAAGACAAATGGCATGACATTTTTAAAGATGTAGTTTCATTAGTTCCAGGCTACGAAATTATATATTCCCACAAATATGTGTTATAAAAATGTGCATTAATGAAACATACCATATATATCAGTATTTAGCTTAGGGAGAAAAACATTATCCAAATTTTAATTTACACACAAAAAAAGATTTAGAACTTAGCTGCCAGTAAATAATGCATTATATAAACATATTTCAATTTATTACCCACTATTTGCCAAAATCATGAAACTAAAACCCTCTGGCCATAAAAATAGCAGGAAGCAGCACCATCGCTGATTCTAACATCTTTGGTAAAATAAAATCTCAATCATAACTGGTAGAGCATATCTAAGAACAGAAAGGACCTCAGTTGCTATGGCTCATCTGATCTCAAGCACATCAAGGAGAAAAATCAAAGAAAGAATCAATGCCAAGCATGAGGTTGGATTTTGGGCTAAGAATCAGATGGTGTGAAAGGGGCCACTCCCTAGCACTATATGCAGATACACAGTCTGAAGAGCAAACCAAATAATGTACCTTTATTGTTGCTTAGAGTAAGGGTGAGGATAAAGATAACAGCTGTTTATCATCACTAGAAGGCTCTCCTGAATGCTGAAAGTTATGTTTTTGCAATGACCAGCCTAATTCTCACATGAAATAAATTACTGTTAAGTCTCAGAGCAGCACATCTTCTCTCAATAACCTGAACAGATCTATTCCCTTCCACAAGCATTCTCTGGCTAATACACATTTCTGTCTTACTGGCTTGTAGGTATTATGAATAGATTAGTTATTTCCAGTGAAAATTAACTAACCTGTATGTATTAAGTTTTGTATTATTGTTGTTTCGTGTTAAGACACAAGCAAATTACAGGTGCTAAAAGACAGTAATAACCAGTTCAAACTTGCTTACTCAGTTGAGCTTCATGCTGAGGACTTTGGTGCTGGCACTGCTGTGACTGCCTATAAATTGTTTCTCCTGCCTTGAGTGCCTGTTTAAATAACTTTTCAGCATCTACAATAGTTGTTGCTTCTTCCTCAGCCAGTAGAACGTATGCAGTGGCACAGCTATGAAGAAAGCAAGAAGGCAATTTTAAATAAAATGATAAAGCAAGCATTTTCTCTTGGTTTTGTCCCTTTGTTGTATGTCATATTTACTTATGTACACTTTTTCCATCTTTAGAAGAAAAAACAAAAAAAGACCACTTCATTCAATATTTTACCTTAAGAGGGGCACACTGGTATATTCTTTATATCTGATTCCACAATTTTTCCACTTTTTTATCTTTTCCCTCTGCTCTTTATTTTCTGGGGTTTTGTTTTTTTTTTTTTTTTTGGGTAAAAAACAAAGTTTTTAAACTTCTATCTCATTCTCTGACCCATTGTCCTGTGTTTTCTTTTTGTGAAAGGGGGGAGAAAAGAAGATTTATAATTATCTGAATGATATACCTTCTACTGGTCATACCTGCTTTTTTTTTTTTTTTTTGAGATGGAATTTTGCTTTTGTCGCCCAGGCTGGAGTGCAGTGGCCCAATCTCGGCTCACTGAAACCTCTGCCTCCTGGATTCAAACAATTCTCCTGTCTCAGCCTCCCGAGTAGCTGGGATTATAGGCATGCGACACCACGCCCAGCTAATTTTTGTATTTTTAGTAGAGATGGGGTTTCAACATGTTGGCCAGGCTGGTCTAGAACTCCTGACCTCAGGCGATCCACCTGCCTCAGCTTTTCAAAGAGCTGGGATTACAGGCATGAGCCACCGCACCCAGTTAGTCATACCTGCTTTTAGTTGCTATATACTTTATGATATCCATTTCATGGGGCACGTATGGGGAGGGTGAGGATTGGGAAGATAATCCCTTGACCAACTAGGCATCTTTAACATCTGACTCAGAAACATATTCCGGGACTAGACATTTTCCCCAAATCTGAGTTCTCCCCTTTGCATGCTGTCCTGTCTACCCATGGACTTATCCACAATACTATGCGGTATAACTTCCCTTGTTCTGAATTGAGGTACTTCCTCCTACACTCCTATCCTCATTCCTCACAACTATGCTTATGCCAAGTTTGCTTTTCCTCACCCCACTAAAACACAGAGGCTTTTCTTTGTATCTTTTAAGTCAACACCTGGCTAATAAACTAATTCTTGTTTTGGGGCCACAAAGAGAAACAAAATGTTGTTATTCCATTCCCAGAAATAACAAATCCATCTCTTCTAGAGACAATGTCCTAGTTGTGATTATCTAAGCCTGCACTGTCCAGTATTCTAGGCATTAGCCACATGTGGCTATTGAGCACTTGAAATGTGACGAGTTCGAATTGAGATGTGATGCAAGTGTAAAAATGCATAACGAATTTTGAAGACTTAGAAGAATGTAAAGTTCCTCATTTATAGATTTTAGAAAAGTACTGACTATATGTTAAAATATTTTAATATTTTGGGCCGGACGTGGTGGCTCATGCCTGTAATCCCAGCACTTTGGGAGGCCAAGGTGGGCAGATCACGAGGTCAGGAGATCGAGACTACCGTGAAACCCTGTCTCTACTAAAAAAAATAAAAAGAATTAGCCGGGCGCGGCAGCGGGCACCTGTAGTGCCAGCTACTCGGGAGGCTGAGGCATGAGAATGGAGTGAACCTGGGAGGCGGAGCTTGCAGCAAGCTGAGATCGCGCCACTGCACTCCAGCCTGGGCGACAGAGTGAGACTCCATCTCAAAAAAAAAAAAAAATTAATATTTTGAATATAGCTAAATAAAACATTATTCAGATTAATTTCACCTATTTCTTTTTACTTTTTAAATGTGGCTACTAGAAAATTTAAAGTTACATATGTGGCTTGCGTTATATTTCTAATAACTTGTGCTTATCTAAGCAAGAGGAGAGAAATTATTGATAAACGTACAAGACCAAGCATTAAACAAAAGTGATGGCAGGTAGCTATCATTAAGTGGGGACAAAAAACGTTCTTCAGATATAGAAAATGCAAATCATACCATTTCATCATCCTTCAAATAAGAAGACCCTATAGTATATAACAATTTCACTAATCAATAAAGATTTCTCCATTACATTACACTAGATCCCTGTGAAGTGTTAGATATACTGCTGCTTTAAACACTGGCCTTCCTGCCCAGGCACAGTGGCTCATGGCTATAATCCCAGCACTTTGGGAGGTCAAGGCAGGAGGATCACTTGAGGCCAGTAGTTTGAGACTAGCCTGGGCAACACAATGAGACCCTTTCTCTATTAAAAAAATAATAATAATAAAAATTTAAAAATTGGCTAGGTGTGGCTGTGTGCACCTGTAGTCCTAGCTACTTTGGAGGCTGAGGCAAGAGGATTGCTTAAGGCCAGGAGTTTGAGGTTACAATGAAGCTATCATCTTACCACTGCACTCCAGTCTGGGCAACAGAGCAAGACCCTGTCTCTAAACAAAAACAAAAACCAAAGACACTAGGCTTCCTGACTGTCATTCCAAAAACCAATTGAAATGTTTTAAAATAACCATAATAGCCAGGCGCAGTGGCTCACGCTTGTAATCCCGGCACTTTGGGAGGCCGAGGCAGGCGGATCACAAGGTCAGGAGATCAAGACCATCCGGGCTAACACGATGAAACCCCGTCTCTACTAAAAATACGAAAAATTAGCCAGGTGAGGTGGCGGGCGCCTGTAGTCCCAGCTACTCTGGAGGCTGAGGCGGGAGAATGGCGGGAACCCGGGAGGCAGAGATTGCAGTGAGCCGAGATCGCACCACTGCACTCCAGCCTGAGTGACAGAGCGAGACTCCGTCTCAAAAAATAAAATAAAATAAAATAAAACAAAACAAAACAAAATAAAATAAAATAACCATAATAAAAGCACTTTTTAAAAGACCTAGATGGGTATAAATCAAAATATAACCATAATTATATGCTTATATTTTGAATGTATGTACATATATATATATATATATATATATTTTTTTTTTGCAACAGTCTTGCTCTGTCACCCAGGCTAGAGTGCGGTGGCGTGATCTCGGCTCACTGCAAACTCCGCCTCCCGGGGTTCATGCCATTCTCCCACCTCAGCCTCCCGAGTAGCAAGGACTACAGGGCCCGCCACCATGCCTGGCTAATTTTTTGTATTTTTAGTAGAGACGGGGTTTCACCGTGTAAGCCAGGATGGTCTTGATCTCCTGACCTCGTGATCCGCCCGCCTTGGCCTCCCAAAGGGCCGGGATTACAAGTGTGAGCCACCGCACCTGGCCGAATGTATGTATATATTTTTAATGACTGTATGGCTGTAGGTGAAAAGATTTTTTCCCCCTTAAAGCATTCTTGGATTTGTTCAAAGTATTTTATATGGATACTAATTCAGGAAATTAATTATGTGAATACCTAATTAATCTTACATTGAAGAATGTTAGTTTTTTACATTGAGGTAAAATTCAAATAACAAGGTTCACAGTTTAAAGCATTTTGAAGTATACAATCCAATAATTTTTAATGTATTCACAAAGTTGTGCAACCATCGCCACAATGTAATTCCAGAACATTTTCATTATCCCCACAAGAAACCCCGTACCTATTAAGTAGCCACTCCCCATCTCCCTTGCCTCCTCAATCCCTGGCAATCCCAAATCTATTTCTGCCTCTTCACAATGTCCTCTGATACACAAAATATTTTAATTTTTATTAAGTCCATTTGCCTGATTTTTCTTTTGCTGCTTGTGCTTTTGGTGATATAATTTATGAGACCCCTGCTAAATTCAAGGTGGTGATGATTTGTCTCTATGCTTTCTTCTAAGAGTTCTGTAGTTTTAACTCTTCCATTTAGGTCATTGATTGATTTTTAAATTAATTGGGATATATGGTATGAGGTAAGGGACCACCTTTATGCTTTTATATATGTGGTTATCCAGTTGTTCCAACATCATTGTTGAAAAGACTATTCTTTCCTCCATTGAATGGTTTTGACACCCTTGTCAAAAATCATGACCAGGTGTGGTGGCTCACACCTGTAATCTCAGCACTTTGGGAGGCCGAGGCAGGTGGATCACCTGAGGTCAGGAGTTCAAGACCAGCCTGGCCAACATGGTGAAACCTTTTCTCTACTAAAAATACAGAATTAGCCAGGTATGGTGGCGCATGCCTGTATTCCCAGCTATTTGGGAGGCTAAGGCAGGAGAATCACTTGAACCCAGGAGGTGGAGGTTGCAGTGAGCCGAGATCGTGCCATTGAACTCCAGCCTGGGCAAAAAGAATGAAACTCTGTCTCAAAACAAAACAAAACAAAACAAAACAATCAACTGACCATAGATACATGGGTTTATTTCTGGAATCTCAATTTGAATCCATTGATCTAGGTGTCTATCCTTATGATTTAACTACTGTAGCTTTGCAGTAAATTTTTTAATTGGGTAGTGTGAGTCTTCTAATTTTGTGCATCTATTTCAAGATTGTTTTGGTATTCAGGGTCTCTTGCAGTTCTATATGAATTATAGGATCGCCCTGTCCATTTCTGCAGAAATGATAATTAAAATTTTTACAGGGATTGCACTGAATCCATAGATCAATTTAGGGAGTACTGACATTCTAACAATAATGTCTCCCAATCCATGAACATGGGATGTCTTTTGATTTATTTATTTAACTTATGCTTTATAGTTTTCAGCATCCAAGTCTTGCACCTCCTTGATTAAATTTATTTCTAAGTATTTAAATCTTTCTGATGCTTTTGTAAATGGAATTGTTTTCTTAATTTCCTTTTCAGATTATTCATTGCTAGGATATAGACATACAACTGATTTTCATATGTTGATTTTGTTTCTCACAATTTTGTCAATACTTTCATTAGCTCTAATAGTTTCTTTGCGGATTAAGATTTTCTACAAACAAGATTATGCCATCTGTGAATGGAGACAGTTTTACTTCTTCCTTTCCAATTCAGATGCCATGTAAAATTTTTCTTCCCTAACTGCACTGACTAGAACCTTCAGTACACCATGTAACACAGAAGTACAAGTGCAGACATCCTGCCTTTTTTCTGATGGTGGAGGGAAACCTTTCAGTCTTTCATCAGTAAGTATGCATTTAGCTGTAGATTTTTCAGATGCAGATGTTCTTGAGGAAGTTTCCTTCCATTCCTAGTTTTTTAAAGTTTTCATCATAAAATGCTGTTGGATTTTGTCAGATCTTTTTCTACATCAATTGAGATGGTCATGTAGTTCTTGTCTTTTGGTCTATTAATGTGGAGTATTACATTAATTGATTTCCATATATTTATCATGATGGGGAATTTTGTCAAATGTTTTTTCTACATCAGTTGAGATAATCATGTGGTTTCTTTCTTCATTCTGTTAATGTACTGTACTACATTGACTGATTTTCATATGTTGAACCATTCTTGCATCCATGAATAAATGCCACCTGGTCAGGGTGTATAACATTTTTAATATGTTGCTGTATTTGAGGGGTTATTATCTTGTTCTCAGCTATGATTTCTTCAAGTATTCTTTCTGCCCTTTCTCTCTCTTCTTTGGGACTCCTATAATGCATAGATTGATATGCTTGATAGCATCCTACAGTTCTCTCAGACTCTGGTCATATTTCTTTACTCCTTAATTTTTCCTGCTCCTTGAATTGGGTAATCTCAATTGACTTAAATGAAATTCACTGGTCTTGCTTCTGTCTGCTTAAATCTGCTTGCTGTTGAACCCCTATGATAAATTTTTCATTTTAGTTATGCTTTTCAATTCTGGAATTTCTATTTAGTTACTTTTAATTATTCCTCCCTCTTTACTGATATTCTGTAATGGTGAGATACCATTATCATGGGTTCCTTTACCTCCTTGATCATATTTAAAATAGTTGATTTAAGCTTTGTGTCTATTAATCCGAAGTCTAGGCTTCACAGGGGCAGCTTTTACTAATTTCTTTTCTTTTTATTTTTTGAGACAGGGTGTCTTTATGTTACCCAGGCTGGTCTCAAACTTCTGAGCTCAAGTGATCCTTCTGCCTTGGTCTCCCAAAGTGCTGGGACTACAGGTATAAGCTACCACACCCAGCCTAATTTCTTTTCTTTTCCATGTATGGGCCATATTTTCTTGTTTCTTTGCATGCCTTGTAATTTTTTGTTGAAAACTGGAAATTTTAAATATTATACTCTGACAACTCTAGAAATATAATTTTCTCTACTCCCTAGGATTTGTTGTTGCTGCTTTTGCAGTTGTTTGTTTAGTGACTTTTCTGAACCCATTTTATAAAATCTATATTATTTGTCCTGTGTGACCAGTGACACGTGTGCTATTTTAGCCTTGTGGTCAGTTGGTGATTCGATAGAGATTTCCTTAAACACCTGGGACCAAAACCAAACAAAACACAAAAAGTAAAAACTATTTGCAAATGGGCTCTGTGTGGGTGCTAGGGCATACCTTCACATTCAGTCAAACAGTTTACAACTCTGCCTTAGCTTTCACCTCCTACTTGTGCAGAACATGAAGATTAGGCAGACTTGAGAGCTTAGGACTTTCTCAAGTCTTTTCTGAACATGTCCCCAGCTCTGGCTGTGTGTGGGGCCTTGATTCCCAGAAATGTGTGGGAGCTTTTCAGAGTCTTTTTTCCTCAAAGTATCTAATTCCTCAGACTTTGCTCACAAGTTTTCTGGTTTGTCTACTATTTGTCCTTCCTGTTATCCCTTGCCCCAGGCAGCAGCAGCTAATGCATTTGCCTTTAAATGTTTTTAACAAATGACCCAGAGTGTAGTTATGTCAGTTCTGGGAGGGTTTTGAAGTTGAGGACTCTCTTCTTTCAGTAAGCTGAAATAAAGCAAGCCCTTTGAGCTAGTGCTTCAGGGAGCCAACAGACAAGTCAAAACAAACGACCACAGTTCCTTGAAAATAAGGTCCATTCAACTTCCTCTGGTACTAGAAACCTATCCCTGGAATGTACTCTGTTGTCTTCAAGACTGCCACTGAGCTAGGGAGTGAGGGATGGGGCCAGGATAAATAAAACACTACAAAGCTTTCTTAGAGAGATTCGGGTGTTTTTTCCCCTTGATTAAGCATTCACTAGGTTACTGTAAACTTTTGATTAGTTTCCAGAGTTTTAATAAAGTTGATCCTTGGGCGGGCAAGGGGGCTCAAGCCTGTAATCCCAGCACTTTGAGAGGCCGAGACGGGCGGATCACGAGGTCAGGAGATCGAGACCATACTGGCTAACCCGGTGAAACCCCGTCTCTACTAAAAAATACAAAAAACTAGCTGGGCGAGGTGGCGGGCGCCTATAGTCCCAGCTACTCGAGGCTGAGGCAGGAGAATGGCGTAAACCTGGGAGGCGGAGCTTGCAGTGAGCTGAGATCCGGCCACTGCACTCCAGCCTGGGCGACAGAGCGAGACTCCGTCTCAAAAAAAATAAAAAATAAAAAAATAAAATAAAGTTTATCCTGACAGTTTCTGCCAGTTTATTATTTTGGCATTCTTTACTCTGCCATTTTTGCTCCACCTTGGGAAGGTCTTCTTAATAAGGATAACATATATACTGGGGGGAGAAGGTTCAGGGAATAACTCCAAATTTACATTATTCAGGAAGCATTCCTTGATAAACCCCAACTGGAACCATATTTTCACTCTTGGTATTTATTTAGTCTGCATTAGATTAGTATTTATTGATCTGTTCCTTGTAAAGATTAAGTTGTCTTATGATTTTACATTTTGCCTTTTCAAAATATAAAAAGTTCAAAACTATAAAAAATGCAGCTAACATGGAAAAAAATAAACTTGATAGAGCTATGTTTTACTTATTTTTAATTCCCTTCTCATGGCTTCAAGTCCATTAACAACTAAAGTACTCAAGATTGAATGTTTCAAGTGAATGATTCAAATGAAAAAATTAAAACAGGTGCATAAGTATATTAGTATTTTAATACCCTTTTAACTATAAAGTACTATCACCATTCTCCATGAGCAGAAAAGTACTTCTAGCATAATTTCTATTCAAAAGCATATATAGATTTACAATTTCAGAAGCAAAATACAGATGTTGGCAAACACCGAAATCTTTATTAAATATCTATAACATGCAAAAGGGAAATGACTAATGACTCCAAGTATCTTAGGAACAGACAAAAGGAGATATAAAAATCATTTGTCTTGGTTTCCTTCAAAATAAATTTACTTTCCATATATTTCAAACTTACTCATTGTTCAATTCTAAAGCTTGATAGGCTGCTTTGATTCGAGCTGGAGGATTTCTTTCCCTCCAGGCCTTCTGCATAACTGTAGAAAAAATATGTCATAAAGTGGATGAGATGGTAAACAAATAATCTGCAAAATGTATGAAGAATAAGCTAGTGGAGTAAACAAAGCTTTAAATAACATATTCTTAAACATACAAAACAAGAAACTAGGTTATTAGTTCACTTTATCCATACGAGAAATTTATATTAAATTTGGAAGCTTCACATAAAAGAAAAATATATTCTTTCTCTGATTTATATGAACAATATATAGGGTACTTAAACAAGTTAATTATATCATTATTATATATGAACATTTATATATCTATAAATGCATGTTAACATTGAATTTAAGTGACATCACATTATAATCAATATGAAATATTACAGTTCTACTTTTATCATTCTGAAAAGGTTTTATGGAACTGCAAAAAATAAAAATATACAAAAACTTAATAACAAAGTCTTTGTCTAATGAATGATTCACTCTACGAAGAATGTATGGGATTGCATTTTGTGTAAAAGGGAAAAAAAATGAATTAATTAGAATATAGTACTGCTAGAAAATGTCAGCCTCTATCAGGATTCAACAAAGACCTGAGTTAGGATTTCTTTGGAATATTAATTTTGCTACCAATTTACTGTACCAAAATGAAGACTTCACAGTAAGTAAAGTTTTCTTTAATTAAATAAGCAAACAAATAAAGTAGACTCAGAAGACTAACTGGCCCATTTCAAGTTTGATAAGAAAAATAGAGAACCTATGAGTGTTGCTTTTCGAACAAAACCTGCAACTGTCCAGGAAGAATAATGTGAAAAATGTTTGAATTTTCCTTTGGAAATAAAATATTAGTCTTGGCTTAGCAAAGGAGTCAATATATTCCATTTGTATAACAAAAATACATTTCTTATATCAAACATGTCACCAGCTAGCTGACACCTAATGCTTCCTGAACTTGACAAACTGATGCAAGTCAGCACCCATTTGATACAGGGCAGTAAAAGAACATCATTCTGTTGCAACACTAAATATTACATTAAAATAATGTATAATGTTAGACTTGTAATTTTTGATGATAGGCTGTCTTCTACAAGTTATATGATATTTACAAGTCAAATTTTAACACTGAATTTATATTAACATTTTAAACTGTTATTTGGTACTCTAGTATATTAAATACATATCCTAATTTATCTAACCAATTCCCTTTTGATGGACAATTAAGTATACTAAATTTTTTGGTAATACAAAACATTGTGATAACAATCTTTCAGTATGTGTCTTTTCATAACTAATTAAATACTTCCTTTCTAGTAGAATAGCTGGCTAAAATATGTATATTTTAAAAGATTCTGGATATGTAATAAGTTTGGGAAGTTAAGAAAAAAAAAAAGATTCCAGATATACACCCCTCAAACTCCGCAGTAAGACTGTATTAATTTATACTTTTTCAGGCTGTATAACACAGTATAATCAATCTTTGCTAATTTAACAACTTAACACAGTATTACCAATCTTTGCTAATTTAATATCTGAAACTTATCTCATTTTCATTTGTGTTTTTTTAAATTTCTAGTGAGGTTGTCTAATTCACCTTTAAATATTTTATCTTATTCTTTTGTTTCCAAATGCTCTACCTAGCCTTTCAAGAGTATTCTTCAAAACCAAAGCAGTCCTAAGCCTAAGCGGAAAGGAGAAATAAAGTTGACGGGGGGAAAATGTATATATTTTTTTCTAAAATAAGGCTTAGGAGTAATTTAAAACAAAATGCTGATTTGGTATTCAATTGTCCTCTTTAAGGGCTCTTGATATGCTGAATATAATTAACATAAGCAATTAGCAACTCACTCAAATTTATCTATTTTTCAAGTTAAATAACATTCTAATATGCTAACAAGCACAAAACAGATCAGCAGTTATCGTAAGGTCAGGGGTCATAAATGTAAATGCCTACAAATGCCAGGCATTAAACATAAATGAGTGGACTGAAAGCATATTCACTGTCTAAAGGAGAGAGCCACAACTCAGTTTCATCTTATTACTGCCAAGTGTAAATTCAGGTTCAATTTTGCCCCATTTTTCAACCTTCAAAAGGCACAAATTCAGATTTTAATGTAAAATCTCCTGATTTTTAAATGCTGAAGAAAAAATCCAAAAAACAATACTGGGCCCTTCTGGATATGTTTTTTCTCTGCCTCAGATAAATTAATAGAAGAAGAACAAAATCTAATTTAGTTATTACTGATGACAGTAAGTCAAGAGAAATTTGCCACATCACATATATACACATTTGTATTTTTGAAAATAAAACTACTGATATAAATCATGACCTTTATGTGAGGGTCTGAAAAGATTAATATGGAATCAACAGTCTGTTTCTGAAGATCATTCACAGACACACTCTGTCTGACTTGAGTTCAACCTTTAGCTGGGGTTAGACACACCTCTATAGAAGTACATAAAACTTAGAAAGGACCAAGTGGGATACACGGTTTTAAGAAAATCAACTTCTAAAGCTTCAACTTGATCACTCTTTCCTATAACTGATCTACCAAAGAATGTTTCTCTGGTTTCCCTATCCTACCTAACCACAATTCCTATACCCGCTCCCCACGAAGATATGTTCCTTTCTCTTATTTTACAAAAAACACACAAACACACAAAAGGCTTACTTCTTACTCATCCTGAATCTTACAAGGTGTAATGCCCTATAGTGTAAAAATCTCCAGGCGCCAAAGGGACAATTCAAAGTTTGGGTTGGGGGCAGCCATGTTTAATCAAGGCATCCTATAATAGTATTCCTGCCTTTTATTTATTTAACAGTGAAGCTTGGCATTGGAAAGAAAGTATTCTGGCCCTGTATTCAGGTATATTACAGAATGAAGAAGGGAAAGATAACAATTTTTAACAGTTTCATTAGTACCCCTCCCTACTTACTATCAAAGAACGGATTCTCCTAAGGGAAGGTCCCCTCACATCAAGGCAAAGCAGGCATTAGCAAGGAGTAATAAATGCAGTGAAGCCTTATTTTGGCCAAGTGGTAAGTTCTAGGCAAAGTTCCAAGACACAGCTATCTTTCTATCTTAGAATCTGAATTCAGAAGATAGATAGTTGTCATGGGGAGGCATATTAATATGTTTATTTAAATTGAAAAGTGAAGTCAGACTTCTCTGTCAGAAAGTAAATATGATTTGGTTGATAGAACTGACAATGAGAACTCACCCAGTCAATTAGATTATATACAGAACCTTCCACAAAGTTTAAAGAGCTAAATATGTAGCTCTAAGGATTTGACAGAAATATAATGAAAGCACATCATAACACTTGAACCTTACAGTCAAATGCAATTCAAATTTTTAAAAATTACATTAGAATGTTTTATTGTAGAAAAGGATGGAAGTGTGATACCAGACTCTACAGCATGAAACAATGGTAATAAAATTACATAGGGATGTAAAACAGATATGTGTTCAAGAAGAAAAAAGACAAAATTTACTACTGTTAAAGAGCATTTGGTAAGCTAGGTGCGGTGGCTTACGCCTGTAATCTCAGCACTTTGGAAGACCAAGGCGGGGTGGATCACCTGAGGTTGGGAGTTCAAGACCATCCTGACCAACATGGAGAAACCCCGTCTCTACTAAAAATACAAAATTAGCCAGGCATAGTGGCGCATGCCTGTAATCCCAGGTACTCAGGAGGATGAGGCAGGAGAATCGCTTCAACCCGGGAGGTGGAGGTTGTGGCAAGCTGAGATTGCGCCATTGCACTCCAGCCTAGGCAACAAAAGCGAAACTTGGTCTCCAAAAAAAAAAAAAAAAAAAAGAGAGAGAGAATTTGTTTACATATTGTTTTGTTTGGTTGTTTTTTTCTTTAGATAAAGGGTCTCTGTCCCTCAGGCTGCAGTGCAGGGGTGCCATCGTAGCTTACTGCAGCCTCAACCTTCTAGGCTTAAGAGATCCACCCACCTCAGCCTCTCAAGTAGCTGGGACTACAGGCATGCACCATCACACCTGATTAATCTTAAAACTTTTTTGTAGAGATGGGGTCTTACTGTGTTGCCCAGGCTGACAAACTCCTAGACTCACGGGATGCTCCTACCTCGGCCTCCCAAAGTGCTGGGATTACAGGCATGAGCCACTGTCCTTGGCCTATTCATGTATTTTTCAGTGGATTGTAGTGGGCATTAAATCATTTGATTTCATAACACATATTGAAATATAGGGTATAATATTATTTTTAAATGTCTGTATTTTGCACTATGTAAAAAATTACATTCTCTATGATTATTTAACCTTATGATGTCAACTTAAAAATGTGTGAAGGGACACATTCTTTTTCAAAATTCTTTTAGGAGATATTCAAATAAAAATGTTTTAATACCACACCTTCAGTAGATAGCCATGATTGCTATTTTAAAAGCCTGCTGGTGTTTGCAATTCAGTGTCACTCTGTGAGAGGGGCTGTGAGAGAAAGGGTGGTGAGACCTAACTTCCAGAATCACTCAACCCTTAAAGTTAACATACAGCACTGATATTGTACTGCTGTTATTTCCCCAACACCTATCCTTTTGCCAGTAATATAAACATTAAGCATATAAACATAAATCTATTCTTTTTACTCCTTTATCTGCAATTAAATCATTTTATATAACCATACCAAAGATCCTTGGCTTTCCTATCATCCACTCTTAACGTATTTAATCTAACAAAGATAAATCACTAGGAACTCATTTTAATGCAGGAAACTGGCTGTTTTTCAGACCCTTCAGTGATTTTGTGGTGGGTAGAAGCAGTAATAGTGTAGTGGTTAACAGCCAGTCTTGAGTTTGAAACATAGTTTTATCATTATTAGCTGTGTGATTAAAGGCATATTACTTGATCCCCCTTTGCTTCGGTTCCTTTATTGTTAAAATGGGGCTCATAATACTACCTATCTCATAAAGTGACTGGGAAGATTACATTTCTATAAATTGCTCAGAATAGTGCCTGGTACATAGTAAGCCTAGACGAGTATTGGCTATTATTAGTGAAATTGCTTAAGACCTCTGTGACATCTAGGCTATTCAATCATTCATACTTTTTTTTTTTTTTGAGACGGAGTCTCACTGTGTCGCCCCGGCTGGAGTGCAATGGCCCAATCTTGGCTCACTGCAAACTCCACCTCCGGGATTCAACTGATTCTCCCACCTCAGTCTCCCGAGTAGGTGGGATTACAGGCACCCACCATCATACCCACCTAATTTTTGTATTTTTGTAGAGACGGGGTTTTACCATGTTGACCAGGCTGGTCTCGGACTCCTGACCTCCGGTGATCCACCCACCTTGGCCTCCCAAAGTGCTGGGATTAAAGGCGTGAGCCACCGTGCCCAGCCCATTCATACTTTCCTCAAAGAATAAATATTAATATTTACATTACGCCAAGCAATGTGCTGGATAATAGAGATTCAAAGATGAAGAGAATATAGTCCCTGCTGTCTGAAAGTTCATACCCTAGTAGCAAAGACAAACGTGAAAGCAATATAACATTAACAAATAAATGTTTGTGGCTGAATAAATTAAAGTTACTTCATAGAGGTTTGGACTATGTAGTACAGAATTGCAGAAAACAAAATGTTTAATTCTGTGACAAGGGATCCCAGAGAGGGCTTTCTAGAAAATGTGACTTTTAATTTGGATAATGAAGGATAAAAAGTAACTCATCAGATGGATAAGGAGGGTGGGTTCATTCAAAGTAGAAAAAAAATTTTGATAAAGATCCCAGACCAGGGTATAGTGGCTCATGTCTGTAATCCTAATGTTTTGTAATGAGTTTGAGGTTACTTGGAGCTATCACTGCACCACTGCACTCCAGCCTGGACGACAGAGTGAAATCAATCAATCAACCAGCCCTGTCTTTTTTGTTTGTTTGTTTTTTGAGATGGAGTCTCGCTCTGTCACCCAGGCTGGAGTGCAGTGGCCAGATCTCAGCTCACTGCAAGCTCCACCTCCCGGGTTTAGCCATTCTCCTGCCTCAGCCTCCCGAGTAGCTGGGACTACAGGTGCCCGCCACTTCGCCCGGCTAGTTTTTTGTATTTTTTAGTAGAGACGGGGTTTCACCGTGTTAGCCAGGATGGTATCAATCTCCTGACCTCGTGATCCGCCCGTCTCGGCCTCCCAAAGTGCTGGGATTACAGGCTTGAGCCACCGCGCCCGGCCTGACCAGCCCTGTCTTTAAGCCATATAATTGAGAGTCTCAATACTCTCTTCTATAGATAAGCACTTGGAGAAAACTAAACACATAAATTTCTACGATCTTCTACCACTTTATATGCATCTCTAACTCACAACTAAAACAAAATATATTCTGGTTTTCTCTACATGCCATTCTCCAATGTTTATACATTGACCTGTTGTTTTATTTTATGTATAATTGCAGGTGTTCATTTCCCAGACGGAAACAGGGTACACTGTTTTCTGGAAAAGTAGTTGTCGTATTTGATCTGAAAGGTTTTTGAAGTAGTAAAAGAAATATGAAATATTTTAAATTCTTTATAAGGAAAGCAGTGTATCAACCTAGCTTATAGTCATAATTTAATCTGAGTTTCTTATCAATAATATAAACAACTCAAAGCCAAATAACTAAATAACTCTGTATATTATAATAAACAACTCTAAAGAACTTCTAAAATCATCTTCATGATCACTGTTTATACTATGAACAGATACGATACATACCTGTGTCTGAAGGACGTAAAAAATCTGTGTCACAGGTGAAAAAGGTCTGATGATCCTGAGCTGACAGGTTCATGTCACAGTATGTAAGTGGCTCTTTACCAGTCACCCAAGTGTATCTTTACCAAAACACGACAAAATATTTAAATTGAACATGAGATAGCATCTATCTGCTATAATAAACACTACTTAAATTCAAAAATATACTGCTACACATTTGGATGTTGTAAAATCTTACAATCAGTAAAACAAAAGATAACCTCACAAACTACTTAGAATATGATAATAAAACGTCAAAGACCAAATAGAAAAATAATATTGAATAAACAACTGCTTTTGAAAATTGAATTGGGCTGGGTGCCGTGGCTCATGACTGTAATCTCAGTGCTTTGGGAGGCTGAGGCTGGTAGATCACTTGAGACCTGGAGTTTGAGACCAGCCTGGGCAACATAGTGAGGCCTGTCTCTACCAGCTACTGGGGAGGCTGAAGCTGAAGGATCACTTGAGCCCAAGAGCTCAAGACCAGCCTGAGCGAGCAATATAGCGAGATCTTGTCTCTATTTTTTAACTTTAAAAAAAAAAAAAAGAAGACTCAGTAAAACGAAAATTAAGGATTGGGAATTGGGACATAAAATGAAGCCTGAAATGGAGCTAACATATGAAATGTATACCCAGAAGTTATACTTTTACATTAAGAGAAAATAATCATTCAAAAGAAGCATAAGAATTCCTGATACTAAGAAATTTATCCTAGGCCAGGCACAGTGGCTCACACCTTAATCCTTGGCACTTTGGGAGGCTGAGGCAGGAGGATCACTTGGGGTCAGGAGTTTGAGACCAGCCTGGCCAATATGGTAAAACCCTGTCTCTCCTAAAAATACAAAAATTAGCCGGATGTGGTATGGGCTGCCTGTGATCCCAGCTACTTGGGAGGGAGGCTGAGGCAGAAGAATCACTTGAACCCGGGAGGAGGAGATTGCAGTGAACCAAGATCATGCCACTGCACTCCAGCCTGGGTGACAGAGAGAGATTCAGTCTCAAGAAAAAAAATTTTATATATATACACACACACATTTCTTTTTAAGATCTTCAGGAAATGGAAACTGTATAATACAACAAATAGCCTCAAACTTTGATTAAACACAGTAAGAGATTCAAGGACCTGTTTCTTACAGGTATCCCTTAATACAGGCTAATGGCATCTTTCATAAAAGCCTAGCTTTCACTTCACAGGATGTCACTATCTTACACTATCAAGTCTTTAAGCACAGGAGCCATTGCTTAGTCATTTTTGTATCTCCATCATTTTGCACAGTGCCTGTACATGGTAGAAACATAATGTTTCTTATTCAGTAAGTTAAATAACATGCCCCATTCTACTTCTAGGTAAAATACAGCACTCCTCAAAATAAAAGTAAAGTATCTTTGCTCATAAGTTTCAAAAGATGTTTTCTCATTTAGAGTTAAAAACCAGAAGAGAAATGGACACAGTAGTGAAAATAGGAAGTGGCACTATGAAATCAATATAAAAATATAGTACCCTCTACTGTTGCACAATTTACATTCAGAGTGATGTTTTCTAATGCATCCCAAATTTTGAAATTTAGCAATCATGCACAGGAATACGACGACACTGGTAATTTTTTCTTAATGCCACAAATTCTTTGAAAAAGGCTTTTTATAAACCAGGGGCCTAATATATACTTATACATATATAATATATACTTATACATATCACAAATACTTATATGTATCATAAACCAGGAGCCTAATATATACTTATACATATCACAAACATATGGTTTGATGCAATGTTTCTTATGATTATCAAATTAAACACAGGTTATGTGTGGTAGTTCATGCCTGTAATTTCAATGATTTGCAAGGCCAAGGTAGGAGTATTACTTGAGCCCAGAAGTTTGGGATGAACCTGGGCAACATAGAAAGACCCCTGTCTACCAAAATTTTTTTTGAGATGGAGTTTTGTTCTTGTCACCTGGGCTGGAGCGCGATGGCATCATCTCAGCTCACTGCAACTGTTGCCTCCTGGGTTCAAGTGATTCTCCTGCCTCGGCCTCCCAAAGTGCTGGGATTACAGGCGTAAGCCACCATACCCGGCCTCTACCAAAAATTTTTAAAAATTAGCTGGATGTGGGCTCTGCCTATGGAGTAGCCATTCTTTTATTTCTTTACTTTCTTAATAAACTTGTTTTCACTTAAAAAAAAAAAATTAGCTGGATGTGGTGGCATGTGCCTGTAGTCCCAACTACTTGGGAGACTGAGACAGGAGAATTGCTTGAGCCCAGGAGGTCAAGGCTGCAGCTAGCTATGATCGTGCTACTGCACTCCAGCCTGAGTGACAGAGCAAGACTCTATCTCCAAAAAAAAAGAAAAAAGTAAACACAGTCAAGATGCTGCCAAATAAACTGTGGACTAATCATTTTTACCTTATTATAGATCAGTATCTCCTACTAGAAGAGCTGTGATATTTTATAAAGACAAATGATTTTGTAAATACCTTCACTCTAGAACCAATGCCCTACTTATACTGAAAGCAAAATGTAATACCTCCGATATTCTGCTCCTCTGAAAAGATTTAGAGGGTTTCTCCATACCTTACATTCTGAAAAACAAAGGAGAAAAAGGGGGAAAAAGAGACACTTTAAAATCTTCACTTAACCAACATCTATTGTCTACCTACTGTAGGCTAAGCGCGGTGCTAGCCACAGATGATACAAAGATGAATAAAGCATGCTTTCAAAAAACAGAATTAAATCTAGTCATTTCCATATTTTTGCCTCCATAGCATTTAGTTCATAATTCAATTATAGTACTTACCATATTACAATATGATTATCTGCTTGGTTTTGTTTCCTCTTTAAAATATGAAGTCTTAAAACTTTGCTTATTTTTCTATTTCTATAACCAAGCACAGCCTCTGGAACTGACTTGCTTAACTGAATTAAACATAGTATGAGAGTAGTCATGTAAATGGCCTGAACCCCGATAACAGACATGTTTCGTTCTTTTTTTTGAGATGGAGTCTCGCTCTGTCACCCAGGCTAGAGTGCAGTGGTGCAATCTCGGCTCACTGCAAGCTCCACCTCCTGGGTTCATGCCATTCTCCTGCCTCAGCCTCCCGAGTAGCTAGCTGGGACTACAGGCGCTCGCCTGGCTAATTTTTTGTATTTTTAGTAGAGACAGGGTTTCACCATGTTAGCCAGGATGGTCTAAATCTCCTGATCTCGTGATCCACCTGCCTCAGCCTCCCAAAGTACTGGGATTACAGGTGTGAGCCACCGTGCCCGGCCAGACACATTTTGTTCTAAGAAAAAAAAAAAAAAGCATTAAATTTGTTTTGGGGAAATCAGGGAAGGCTTTAGAAAGGGGGTGACATTTGAACTGACGTTGAATCACTGTAAAAAATGAGAATAAGGTTGCAAAATGAAGAACATCTGAAGCAGAGGAAGTGTCATAAAACCATACAGCATGGTTAGGCTAGAGTACAGGGTAAGGAGTGGGAGGGAGAACCGTAAATGGGGTTAGAAAACAGATTGGAAAAGGCCAGGCACAGTGGCTCACGTCTGTAATCCCAGCACTTTGGGAGAGTGAGGTGGGCAGATGACCTGAGGTCAGTAGTTCAAGACCAGCCTAGCCAACATAATGAAACCCCAGTTCTACTAAAAATACAAAATTAGCTGGGCATGGTAGTGCCTGCCTCTAATCCCAGGTACTCAGGAGGCTGAGGCTGAGACTGAGACAGAAGAATTTCTTAAACCTGGGAGGCAGAGGTTGCAGTGGATGGAGATCGCACCATTGCACTCCAGCCTGGGTGACGAGAGCGAAACTCCATCTCAAAAAAAAAAATAAAAGAAAATAGACTGGAAGAAATTGATGAAGGACCGTATGTACTATAGAAAAGAGTTTAGATATTATTCTTGGTCATCAAAGGTTTATGAGCAGAAAAATAACAAATACCAGATCTTTGTTTAGATCAGCAGTTCTCAAAGTATAATTCATGGAACTGTAAAGTAACAATTCTTCAAATAAATTCTAAGACATAATTTGCCTTTTTAAATGTGTTTACTTGAACTCGGATGCATGACCCTGAGAGTAAGGGTGTCCTTAAATTTTGTACCCCAGGCACCTGCCTCACTTGTCTTACTTGTCCTGCAAAATTGAACTGGTGATGAAAAGTCAACGATGGGTAAAACTGCTAGTACATTAGCATGAGTCAAGACAATGACACCAAACTGTACTAGCAGTCATTGGATTCTTCACTTCCACATCCTTACAGTAAAAATAAGGCAAATTTCTTTTAAACATTATAGCAGGTATGATGGTTGTCTCTAGTAAAGCAATTTGTGAGAACTGGCCCCTTTTGTAATGAAACACCACTTTTACTTGAAAGAGCCACACACAAACTTAGTTATTTAGATGGGTACCTGGCAGATATTTTCTTTAAAATGAACTGAGTCTGTCAAGATCAAGGAAGAAAATGAAAGTATTTGCTGCCAGTGATAAAATTTGAGCTTTCAAGTACATATTGAAATTTTTTTAAATGTGTGTCTGCTACTGTGAGCCTGGCAAATTTCACAATAAAGACTTTTCTATGAGAATGGTGGTGATATTAACAAATGAGTTTTTTTGTATTATGCAATAAAATGGATCATGATATGGATATGATACACATAGCTCAGTGAACAAGTATTTTCCAAACAACCAATGTACGATATAAAATTATGCATAAAAGATCCATTCAAAATGTTAAGATATACCAATAGATTTTCACATAACAGAGCATGCAAAGTTCAGATTTTACACCACAACTAAACTTTCAGAAAAGTACTCATAGAAAGTTTTAGTGTAGTATCAAAAAAAGGTATCCACAATTTTCTGAGAAGACTATTAAAATACTCCTCCCCTTTTCAATTACACATCTGGGTGAAGCCAGGTTTTCTTCACACACTTCAATCGAACAGCATTTCACAATAGACAACGGAGAATAAGTTGTCTTCTATTAACTGAACTTTTTCTTGTTGTGGGAAACATAATTATTTTTCACAAAGTGTGTATTAGCTCAGGCTGCCATAACAAAATACCATTGACTGTGTGGCTTAACATAAATTTATTTTCTCACAATTCTGGAGGCTAGAAGTTTGAGATCAGGGTACCTGCAGGGTGCCAGCACGGCTGAGTACTGGTGAGGCTGAATTCTTGCTGTGTTCTCACAAGAGAGAGAGAGCTCTGGTATCTCTTATTATTATAAGGCCTTCCTGTCTTATCAGATCAGGTTTCTACTCATAGTTTATCTTAATTACTACCTGAAGCCCTATTTTCAATAGTCATATGGGGAATTAGGGGTTCAAACTTAGAAGGCGGAGGTTACAGTGAGCCAACATGGTGCCACTGCACTTCAGCCTGGGCAACAGAGCGAGACTTCATCTCAAAATAAGTAAGTAGAAATACATTAATTCTCCCCCAAAAGTCTTAACTCATTCCAGCATCAATTCTAAAATCTAAAGGCCAAAGTTTCTTCTGAATATTATCTGAATCAGACATAGGGGAGGGGAGGCTCAAGGTACAATTCATTCTTAGACTCAGTTCCTCTCCAAAAGTGAACCTATGGAACCAGACAAGTTATACGTTCCCAATATATTGTATGATGGTGGGCAGACATAGGATAGACGTTCCCATTCTCAAATGAAAAAAATCAAAAGGAAGGAAGGGGTAATAGTTACCAAGTCCAAAACCTAGCAACGCAAATTCTATTACATCTTAAAGTTTAAATGCCAGGCACAGTGGCACATGCCTGTAATCCCAGCTACTCAGGAGGCTGTGGCAGGAGGATCACTTGAGCCCAGGAGTTCAAGACCCCAGCCTGGGGAATATAGTGAGGCCTTGTCTCTCTTAAAAAAAAAAAAAAAAAAAAAAAGCCCAGGCAAGGTGGCTCACACCTGTAATCCCAGCACTGTGGGAGGCTGAGGCAGGTGGATCACCTAAGGTCAGGTATTCAAGACCAGCCTGGCCAACATGGTGAAACTCCATCTCTACTAATAATAGAAAAAAATTAGCTGGGCGTGGTGGTGCATGCCTGTAATCCCCACTATTCGGAGGCTGAAGCAGGAGAATCACTTGAACCTAGGAGGCAGAGGTTGCAGTGAGTCAAGATCACGCCATTGCATTCCAGCCTGGGCAGCAAGAGTAAAACTCCAGCTCCAAAAAACAAACAAACAACAAAAAAAGGCCAGGCGCGGTAGCTCACACCTATAATTCCAGCACTTTGGGAGACCAAGGTGGGTGGATCAAGAGATGAGGAGTTCAAGACTAGCCTGGCCAAGATAGTGAAACCTCATCTCTATTAAAAACTCCAAAAAGATTAGCTGGGTGTAGTGGCAGGTGCCTGTAATCCCAGCTACTTGGGAGGCTGAGGCAGGAGAATCACCTGAACCCAGGCAGCAGAGGTTGCAGTGAGCTGAGATTGTGCTCCCGCACTCCAGCCTGGGCGACAGAATGAGACTCCGTCTCAGGAAAAAAAAAAAAAAAGGCCAGGTGCAGTGGCTCATGCCTGTAATCCCAGCACTTTTGGAGGCTGAGACAGGTAGATCACCTGAGGTTGGGAGTTCCAGACCAGCCTGACCAACATGGAGAAAACCCATCTCTACTAAAAATACAAAATTAGCCGGGTGTGGTGGCACACGCCTGTAATCCCAGCTACTCGGGAGGCTGAGGTAGGAGAATCACTTGAACCTGGGAGGCAGAGGTTTCAGTGAGTCGAGATCGCGCCATTGCACTCCAGCCTGGGAAACAGAGCAAGACTCCATCTCAAAACAAAAACAAAAACAAAAACAAAAAAAGAGAGAAAAAGCGTGAGAATTATTTTTGATACTCTGCCCTCCAGGCCCACTGGGATGGCAGTGTCACCCCCATAGCTCTGTGGTACAGCCCCACCCATGCAGCTCTCTGTGAGGGTGGCCTGGCCCCAGAAACTGGAAAGGCAGCCTCACCCTTTGAAATCAAGGAGGAAATAGCCTTCCTCTCTGGGCCTGTATTAGGAGTGGCAGTCCTGGGTTTGGTCATTCTTCCTTTTATTTGAAGTCAGTACATGTTCACAATTGAATAGCTCTATGGTTTGGTCCTATAGAATCCAAAAAGTCTAACGGCCTTCCTTCATTCTGTCCCACCTTCCCTGTCCCTTTTAGTTCAAACTGGTAGTGTGTTTGCTCGTATAAACTCAACTCTGTTTCTGGTTTCTACTAAAATGACTAAGTCCATGAAGTGCACACATGATATCAAATAGTTGTTCAACCACACCCCTACTGTTGTCTTCAGAACAAGTTTTCTCAGGTATTTATAAAATGGATAGGCTGAGAATTTCCAAATCTTCAAGTTGTGCTTCCTTTTTGCTTAACAAGTGCTTCTTCTGTTCATCTCTTTCCTTTCACATTTCACTATAAGCGGTCAGAAGAAACCAAGTTGTGCCACTTTGCTTAGACGTCTCCTCAGCTAAATATCCAATGTCATTGCTCTGAAGTTCTACTCTCCGCAAAATGCTAGAATATAGTTCAGCCAGTTCTTTTCCACTTCATACAAGGACCACCTTTCCTCCAGTTCCCAACCACATATTCCTCATTTCCATTTGAGACCTCACCAAACTGTCCTTATCCATATTTCAAGCTTGCACCTCAAAACTCTTTCAGCCTCATTACCCAGCTCCAAAGCTGCTTCCACATATTTAGGTGTTTGTTATAGTGGCACCCCACTTCTTCATACCAAAATCTGAGTTAGTCAGCTCAGGTTGCCATAACAAAATATCATATGCTGAGTGGCTTAACAACAGAAATTTATTTTCTCACAATGTGAAGGTTGGAAGTCCAAGATCAAGGTACCAGAATGGTTGGGCTCTGGTGAGGGCTCTCCTCTTGACCTTCAGAGAGCAGTCTTCTCACTGTGTCTTCGCATGGCAGAGAGACAGCAATCCCTCTCTTCCTCTTCGTACAAAGCCCACCAATACTATCAGATGAGGATTCCCTCATTTAACCTTGATCATCTCCTAAAAATCCTAGCTCCTAATACAGTTACATTAGAGGTTAGTTTCAACATATGAATTCCGGGGGACAATTTCAGTCTACAACATGTTAACATGTAATGGATTTACTGCTATTAAAAAGTATTTTTAAATTTCCTGCTTTAATTTCTAATATGATAAATATTGATGGATATAATCCACATTTAAACACAGGCTCTTTGAGGTCCTGGATAATTTTTTTTTTTTTTTTGAGACAGAGTCTCGCTCTGTCGCCCAGGCTGAGTGCAGTGGCGCAATCTCAGCTCACTGCAAGCTCTGCCTCCCGGGTTCATGCCATTCTCTTGCCTCAGCCTCCTGAGTAGCTGGGACTACAGGTACCTGCCACCACGCCCAGCTAACTTTTTGTATTTTTAGTAGAGATGGGGTTTCACCATGGTCTCGATCTCCTGACCTCATGATCTGCCTACCTTGGCCTCCCAAAGTGTTGGGATTACAGGCATGAGCCACCGCGCCAGGCCTGGATAATTTTTTAAGAATGTAAAGAATTCCTTAGTCTAAAAAGTTTGAGAACCACTTTTTCTTTTTACATAGTTAAGGAGAGAGGATGTACTAGAAGGGGAAGTATAAGAGGAAGGGAAACCACTTAGGATACTACAGCAATAGCCCAGGGAAGAGATGTTTAAGGGCCTAGATATGGGGCTATGAATGTTGAAAGAAAAGATAGAATGGGCCGGGCCTGGTGGCTCATGCCTGTAATTCTAGCACTTTGGGAGGCCGAGGTGGATGAATCATCTGAGGTCAGGGGTTTGAGACCAGTCTGGCCGACAGTAGCGAAAACCCGTTTCTATTAAAAATACAAAAATTACTCTGGCATGGTGGCAGGCACCTGTAATCCCAGCTACTCGGGAGGCTGGGGCAGAAGAATTGCTTGAACCCCGGAGGTGGAGGTTGCAGTGAGCCAAGATGACGCCATTGCACGCCAGCCTGGGCAAGAAGAGTAAAACTTCATCTAAAAAAAAAAAAGAAGGCAGAATGGAGTCAAGATAATTTTTAAGGGGGAATTAATACAATTTGGGGTTGATTGGAGAAAACGGGAAACATAAATGATATAAACTAAAAAGAAACCCAAAGATTTCTAAAACGGGAATTGGACGCCATTAAAAGATTTTAGAATTATAGAGGAAGAACTATGGAAGAAGACAATTAGTTTCATTTTGGACAGAGTGAGTTCAGGGTGGTTAGGGCCATTAAAGTTGGAAAATTCTAGCACAGAGTTAGAAATGTAGTTCTAGAGTTTAAAAGAGAGCTTGGGGGTAAAAATTTAAAATTGGTTCCCCCCAGCATATATGTCTGTGGTAGCTAATATTATTGAATAAGATGAAGTTATCCAGGGAGAAAAATATTGAACAAAAGGATGCATTAATTCACTTAAAAAATTTTTTTCCCCCTTAGAGACAGGGTCTTGCTCTGTCACCCAGGCTGGAGTGCAGTGGCACAGTCATAGCTCACTGCAGTCTCAAACTCCTGGGCTCAAGTGATCCTCCTGCCTCAGCCTCCCAAGTAGCTGGAACTACATGTGCATATTACTGTGCCCAATTGATTTTTTTAATTTTTTGTAGAGATGGGGGTCTTGCTATGCTGCCCAGGCTGGTCTCAAACTCCTTGTCTCAAGTGATTTCCTTACCTCAGCCTCCTAAAGCACTGGAATTATAGGTTTGGGCCACTATGCCCAGCTTTTAACTCACTTTGAGATCCAACTCAAGTATTTCCTCTGCAAAATATTTTGCGGCCCTCCCTCCAAGAATAACTGACCACTCTTTCTTTTCTGTCACCATAGTATCTTGTATAAGATACCATGTATCTTTATAGAGTATCATATATAAGACACTCTATAAAAGCAGTTAACCATATTCTTTTACTGTCAATTTATTTATGTCTGTATCTTCTACCAAGATGAAATGTTCTTAAGGTTATCTTCACTCTCATTACTAATGGCATACTCAGTCTTACAATGGAAAATAAAATCACATCATTTGCTATTGTTATAATTATTCATATATTGAAGTCAGCTTCATGAGGACGTATCTGTATCATATTCATCTTAATATGTCTTACTCTTAGGGGTTCTGTAACTATTTTACAAAAAAAAAAAAGAAGAGGAAAGGAAATGACTGTTCCTTCTTGTACTCCTGAATGGCTGCCAACCCTACCCCACTATACCTGTCAGGCTTCAGGACTCCACTTAAATGGTGCTTCCTCAGGGACTTTGACCAAATCTAAAAAGTGCCACCAAGTGCACTCAGGCAGTATTTTTCTACTAAACTATCATAACTCTAGTGGTTAAGCTATTGAACAAATGAGATATTTGGAATATTATGGAATTAACTCATCTCTATTATTACTATATAGTTATTACCTATCCCAGTGAAAGGAACAATAATCCAAAAGTATTCATTTTTGCCAGGCGCGGTGGCTCACACCTGTAATCCCAACACTTTGGGAGGCTGAGGTGGGAGGATCACTTGAGTCCAGGAGTTCGAGCCCAGCCTGGGCAACATAGTGAGACCTCATCTGTATTAAAATAATAATAATAATAATTTTATTTGGCTTTATAAATTTTCCTTTCCTAATTATATATCATTAAAAATACTCGCTTTCTAGCTGGCCAGTCTCGGTGGCTCACGCCTGTAATCCTAGCACTTTGGGAAGCCGAGGCAGGCAGATCACCTGAGGTCGGGAGTTCAAGACCAGCCTGGCCAACATGGTGAAACCCCATCTCTACTAAAAATACAAAAATTAGTTGGGTGCAGTGGCACATGCCTGTAATTTCAGCTACTTGGGAGGCGGAGGAAGCAGAATCGCTTGAACCCAGGAGGCAGAGGCTGCAGTGAGCTGAGATTGCGCCACTGCACTCTAGCCTGGGCTACAGAGAGGCTTTGTCTCCAAAAAAAGGCCGGGTATGGTGGCTCCCGCCTGTAATCCCAGCACTTTAAGAGGCCAAAGTGGGTGGATCATGAGGTCAAGAGATTGAGACCATCCTGGCCAATATGGTGAAACCCCATCTCTACTAAAAATACAAAATATCAGCCAGGCATGGTGGTGCATGCCTGTAGTCCGAGCTACTCGGGAGGCTGAGGCAGGAGAATTGCTTGAACCTGGGAAGCAGAGGTTGCAGTGAGCTGAGATCGCGCCACTGCACTCCAGCCTGGCAACAGAGCAAGATTCTGTCTCTAAATAAATAAATTAATTAATTAATTCACTAGTACTCGATACAAATAGAGGAACAGTCTACAGTAAAAGTATGACAATGGAATACCCATCCATGAAGAGCTGAGACTTTGATGCCTTTTTAGGTATATTGAAAAAAAATTTTTTTTCCTACTTTTCTCTCTTGGCAGAGATGGCTGTTTCTGTTCTCTCCTTTATTAGTCATAAGATTCCCTGATTTGCTGGGCACATATATATATACACTGAGAAAATGTTGAAAATTTCTAGCCTTCCTTATAGCTAGTAATGGCCATATGAAACACATCTGACCAGAAGGAAGTAAGGGGAAATAGTATGTAACATTTCTGAGAACAGTCCTTGGCTTTTGTGGGGTGGAGTAGAGGGAAGAAGTGACCTTACCCTGGATTTCTTTCCTTCCTGTTGATTGGAATGTGGATATGATGGCTGAAGCAAGAGCAACAGTCTTACACTACAAAGTAAAAACTACATTTGGAGATGGCAGGCTAACAAAATAGAAGGGGTCTGGATATCTGATGCTTATTGTTTTCCATACTAGCCATGGACTGCCTATATTAACATAAAAGACAAATTTCTGTGTCTTGGTCCATTTGGACTGCTACAACAAAATATCACAAACTGGGTAGATTATAAAGAGCATAAATTTATTTTTCACAGTTCTGGAGGCTGGGAAGTCTATGACCAAGGTACCAACAGATTTGGTATCTGGTGAGGGTCTGCTTTCTGGTTTATAGATGGCGCCTTCTCATGGTGTCCTCACATGGTAGAAGCGGCAAGCAGCTCTCTGGGGTCTCTTCATAAGGGCATTAATCACATCCATGAGGACACTGCCCTCATGACCTGATCACGTCCCAAAGACCCTACCTTGTAACATCACATTGGTGATTAGAATTTTGGGGGAAACACAAACATGCATACCACAGCACTCAGCTGTTCTGAGTTTTCTATCTCCCAGAGCCAAACTCAATCTTAAATACACAGCTCTGAAAACACATCAGAGAAGCAGTCACCTGACAAATTCTGTCTGCTGGTTTCACTTTCTCTGTTCCTTGAAGGAGACCCTGGTTCTGAAATGCTGCTCTCTGTTCCTCCCATCAGTGGTTGCAAATGGCTTACAGATACTTGCTCAATAAAAGATGTGCCATGCTTATGGAAGTACCACCATTCAAATACCTATGACAAACAGAAAATATCCTCCACTTAGAATTGATCAGCAGACACACGAGCTCAAATTAAAACATTCACTCAAGATGTCCTGTTCAATTCAGCATTTTAAATGCACTCTCCTTTCAAAAAGAAAAAAACATACAAACACAAGATTCAACAATAACACGTCACGTAAAAGTGAAATACCTTTTTTATAGTTTTGTCATAAAATTTAGACAAGCTTAAGCAAAACTAGGCATATGTAATAAAGCATTAAAAAACAGTAAGCATTTTAATCTATAAGTAATTTAACTATGTTAAGTTACATTGTCATTTTATTCTATCTGCAGCATAAACAGTTTTCAAATGATAAGCATAGTGGATGAACAGACTAGACTAGGATCAGCATGCCCATGTTTGACTCCCAAATCAGTCATTTATTAGCTGTGTGCTGTGGGCAAGTCACTTAATCTCTAACATCTCAGAGCCTCAGCTAAATGTGGTTAACAAGAATTATAAGTGCTTTCTGAAGCAAAAAGTACTACTCTGGTATTTGGCAAAATTATTAATAAAGGTTAAGAGTCAGGTTGATTCCCATTTTGAACCATTTAAAAGTCAGGATGTTCATTTATTTCTGTTTCCATGGTTTATCACTGTTATAAAAAGAGAAACCAGGCCAGACACGGTGGCTCACCTCTGTAATTCCAGCACTTTGGGAGGCCGAGAAGTCCCAAAAGAGGGATCCTCAAGAAGGATCGCTTGAGCCCAAGAATTCTAGACTAGCCTGGACAAAATAGTGAGACCTCATCTCTACAGAAAAATGTACAAATAAAATATTAGCTGGGTGAGGTAGTGCATGCCTATAGTTCTAGCTACTCAGAAAGGTGAAGTGGGAGGATCTCTTGAGCCTGGGGAGGTCGAGGTTGCAGTGAGCTGAGACTGCACTACAGAACTCCAGTCTGGGCAATAGACTGAGACCCTATCTCAAAAGAAACAAAAGAAACAAAAAAAAAAGTCAACTGACAGACTAGTCTTCTGCCAAATGTAGTGGATACACGTATTACTTTAAAGAATAAACAAAACATATCCACAACTAAGAGATTTTAATCTTTTTATTTCCTATTGTTTTAAAAAATTTTTTGAGATAGGATCCCACTCTGTCACCAGGCTGGAGTGTAGTGGCATGATCACAGCTAACTGCAACCTTGACCTCCCTGGGCTCAGGTGATCATCCCACCTCAACATCCCAAGCAGCTAGGACTACAAGCATGTGCCACCATGCCCAGCTAATTTTTATATTTTTTGTAGAGACAAGGTGTCACCATGTTGCCCAGGCTGGTCTCAAACTCCTGGGCTCAAGTGCTCTGCCTTCCTCAGTCTCACAAAGTGTTAGGATTATAGGTGTGAGCTACCATGACCAGCCAGATTATAATATTTTTGAAAACTATTTTACGACGACCACAAACAGAACACATCACAAAAAAATCAGCTTTTTCAACTCTGTAGGAATGCTATTTTTCTGCTTCAGTAAATAACAGAACAAATATGCTACATAGGTGTCAAAAGTATAGTCCATGTTGTGGCCCACTGACTACATGCCACAACGTTTACAGGAAAGTGTGAGAAAATCAACGTGCAGCATTTTTTTCTATCATGTCACTAATGTTTTACGCTCAATCTAAAATGGCATCTCTTTCTGCTCACTCTTAATAAGTTAGCAAGAATTACCACCAAATGAGGCCATGGTTTGACTTCTACTATATGTTTTACTAAGAAGTGAGATAAAACTTCTTTACACAAGCAGAAATTGTTCATGTGACAGAAAAGACAAGGTTTATATTGAATAAATCTTGGTTAGGAAAATTGGATAGGGCCAGGCATGGTGGTTCACGCCTATAATCCCAACACTTTGGGAGGCCAAGGTGGGAGGATCACTTGAGGCTGGGAATTCAAGACTAACCTGGACAACATAGTGAGACCCCGTCTCTACAAAACATAAAAAAATGAGCCAGGTGTGAGGGTGTGTGCCTGCAGTCCCAGCTACTTGGGAGGCTAAAGTGGGAGGATCGCTTGAGCTCAGCAGGTCGAGGCTGCAGTGAGCTGTGACTGTACCACTGCACTCCAGCCTGGGTGACAGAGTAAAACCCTGTTCAAAAAAAAAGAAAAGATAAATATAATCAAGGGCAACAACAACACACTTTCCTTCACTATACAAAGTGCAGGTGGGTTTTCTAATAAATGAGTATGAAGTTAGTGGCTTTTTCAACTTTTAAGTCAACTTTTTAACACACATGAACAATGATAATAACTGCAAATACTTATTGAAAGCTTTCTATGAGCCTCGCATTATGCCAAGTCCTTGACATGCATTATGTCATTTAATTTTTGTAACAACTGATTTTAGAGATGAGGACACATTCCAAACTTAAATAACAGTTCACACCACCAGTAAGTGGCAGAGCTAGGATTCTTATTCAGGTTTGCCTGACTTCAGAGCTTCCAACCATTACACTAGACAGTTTCATAAATATATCTCTTTATATATGTATATGTGATTATATGTATATACAAGTGTGTTAAGTCCAGGTGGTAAAAGAAATTATAAACACAACAACCTTTGCTAATAAAAACCCATCAATATTGCAAGGGTAATAATACAGTTTAATCTTTAAAATGTTACTTGAATTTCCTAATTTGTATATATTTAAAACACTGCTTTATAAAGAATAACAAAAGGTTTTGTTGAGTTTTTGTTGTTGTTATTGAGACAAGGTCCACTCTGTTGCCTGGACTAGAGTGCAGTGGCATGATCACAGCTCACTGCAGCCTCGATTTCCTGGGCTCAAGCAATCCTACCACCTCAGTCTCTGAAGTAGCTGGGACTACAGGAATGCGCCAACACAACGTGCTAATTTTTAAATTTTGTACAGAGACCAGATCTTGTTCATTTGTCCAGGCTGGTCTTGAACTCCTGGGTACAAGCAATCCTCCTGCCTCAGGCTCCCAAAGTGTTGGTAGTACAGACACGAGACACCATACCTGGCCACAAAAAGTTTTTTACAAGGTTTTAGACATCATATATATAAGTAAGTTATCCCCCTCTTATAAATGAGGAAATTATAGCTTAGACTGTTTATGTAGCTTGCCCAAAATTATCAGCTAGTAAGTGGCAGAGTTAAGATTCAAAATTTTATCTTCTGTTCCCAAACCAGTGCTTTTTCCACTACATCAGCTGTTTAATATTGGTAGTTTCTTTAAAACAAACAGACAAACAAAACAACTATATTAAATAGAGACAGAGTCTTGTTGTTGCCCAGGCTGGTCTCAAACTTCTGGCATTAAGGGATTCTCCCACTCCATCCGCCCAAAGTGTTGGGATTACAGGTGTAAACCACTGTGCCTGGCTTAAAGATAGTTTATTATCTTTACTTAGACCTTTGTATGCTATGGACTAAATATGCTAAAATATATTTATGTTAAATTATGAGGCTTATATTAACATGTAGTTTTAATCCTGAATTCCTCAATAGTTTCTATTTTTTAAGCCAAGAGAAAAATCTCGTTCTTGTTTGGCATTTCACTTTAACAAAATGGTCTGTATTAGTCCCTATTTAAAAAAATAGATCCAATACAAATGCTATTTCTACTACAGCTGGAGAGCACCACCTAGAGATAAAAAAAAAAGAACAGGCTGGGCATGGTGGTTCATGCCTGGAACCTTAGCACTTTGGGAGGCCAAGGAGAGTGGATCGTTTGTGCCCAGGGGTCTGAGACCACCATGAACAACACAGTGAGACTCTGTCTCTACAAAAAATAAATAAAAATTTAAAGACAATAGAAAAATCTATTGGCTATGCATGGCATAAAACTTCTTAAGATTTTTATCTGCAGCAGTATTGTTCCAAAGTGTACACTAGGAAACATGACATCCTAGGGATGTTAATGTGAATTATAAAAAATATTTTAATTTCCTTAAATTAAAAATATCTTCTTCAAGGAAAAGTTGAATTAAAGTTAAACAGTTTTGGTGTTTTTGCTTTTGTTTTTTGAAACACAGTCTTGTTCTGTCACCCAGGTTAAAGTGCAGTGGCACCATCTTGGCTCACTGTAACCTCTCCCTCCAGGGTTCAAGTAATCCTCCCACCTTGGCCTCTCCAGTAGCTGGGACTATAGGTGCATGCTACACACGGCTAATTTTTGTATTTTTTTGAAAAGACAGGATTTTGCTATGTTTCCCAGGCTGGTCTTGAACTCCATCAGCCCACCTCGGTCTCCCAAAGTGCTAGAATTATAGGCATGAACCCCTATGTCAGGTCAAACAGGTTTCTTAACTGTGAGAATTCTCAGAATAATAATAGCCAAAATTCATTAAGTGTACACTCTGAACCAGCTACCATGTTATAAACTTACAACATTATCTGATTTAGTCTTCATAATCCTATAAAGTTCATGCTGTTATTAACCTCAGTTAACAGATGAGGAAATGGGCTTGAAAAACCTATAGGTTGAATTTATGACACATAATTTTAGTCTTCCCAGTGTTGCCAATATTAAAATACTGTAGTCAGACATGGTGGCACATGCCTGTAATCCCAGCTATTAGGGAGGCTGAGATGGGAGGACGGCTTGAGCCCAGGAGTTAAGGTCACAGTGTGTTATAATGGTACCTATGAGTAGTGACTGCACTCTGGCCTGGGCAACGTAGTGAGACTCCATCTCAATTTTTTTTTAATGGGCAAATTTTATATAAAAACTGTATATCCAGGTTCTATTTATTTATTTATTCATTCATTTTTGAGACAGGGTTTCTCTCTGTCATCCAGGTTGGAGTGCAGTGGCAAGATCTTGGTTCACTGCAACCTCCACCTCCCGAGTTCAAGAGATTCTTATGCCTTAGCCTCCCAAGTAGCTGGGACTACAGGCACGCACCACGATACTGTTACTTTTTATATTTTAGTAGACGGAGTTTCACCATGTTGGCCAGGCTGTTCATGAACTCCCGGCCTCAAGTGATCTGCCTGCTTCAGGCTCCCAAAGTGCTGGGATTATAGGCGTGAGCCACCACGCCCGGTCTATCTGGGTTCTCTTTAAATCATTTGAAAAATTGAAAAACCTGGTAATACTAGTTGCAAGTCTATATGGCAACAATTAGTTTTAGCCTCTTTAATTTTTTTATTTTTCATTTTTTTTGAGACGGAGTTTCACTTTTGTTGCCCAGGCTGGAGTGCAATGGCGCAATCTGGGCTCAATGCAACATCCGTCTCCTGGGTTCAAGCGATTCTCCTGCCTCAGCCTCCTGAGTAGCTGGGATTACAGGCATGCGCCACCACCCCGGCTAATTTTTTGCATTTTTAGTAGAGACGGGGTTTCTCCATGTTGGTTGGGCTGGTCTCGAACTCCCGACCTCAGGTGATCCACCCGCCTTGGCCTCCCGAAGTGCTGGGATTACGGGCTTGAGCCACTGTGCCCGGCCTTAGCCTCTTTTAGAAGGGGCATGCACTGTCCAGGCTACCCAGTCCTCAAAGAAATAAGAATTTAATTATTAAACTCTATCCATTTCACTCATTTTTGTTACCAACTTGGGCTCTGCAGGCATTTAATTTCCAGTACACCCCAAGCCCTCCCTGACTACAGTTTACAATAAGCCTTTAATATGTAAATAAATACTGTCAATCTCTAAAAGTAGATTGGGAGATGCAGTGTTCCCCAAACTTGTTTGAATAGGTAATCTTTTCAAATGCTGAATACATTTTAGAAATGCTGATCCATAGGTAATAATAATTTATAAATATTATAACCATATAAAGGATCTTTAGGCCAGGGTGGTGCCTGATGCCTGTAATCCCAGCACTTTCAGAGGCCAAGTCAGGCAGATCACCTGAGGTCAGGAGTTCGAGACCAGCCTGACCAATGTGGTGAAACACCGTCTCTACTAAAAATACAAAAATTATCCGAGCATGGTGGCTGGCACCTGTAATCCCAGCTACTCGGGAGGCTGAGACAGGAGAATTAGTTGAACCTGGGAGGTGGAGGTTGCATGAGCCGAGATCATGCCACTGTACTCTAGCCTGGGCGACGGAGCAAGACTCCGTCTCAAAAAAGGAAAAAAAAAAAAAAAATCTTTAGATAAATACCAAAACATGAAGGAAGGAAATGGAAACTACTTACAAATATTAGTCCTGATATCAATGAAGATGTCCCTGTAAGTGCCACATAGAATTTGGGTGTCAATGAATTTAAAAATACAGTCACTGTCAAAAGAACAAGAATCAAAGTTTTAAAAAATGCAAATTTAATGTACTTAGGTTACAAATATGCGAGTATCTTTATGAGTGATGGGACTTAAGTCGTATTAATATCTAGTGTGAAATTCACTTGAAAAAGTTTTAATTTGTATACATAATATACATAATGGCTTATAACTATTTGCAACAAATCAAAATGAGGTAATTCAGCTTGCTTTAAAGAATAAAACTAAAGCACTTATAAGTCATAATTTAGACAAGAACTTTTGCAAGTCTGTAAGAATAAGAAGATAAACAAACATGCTTTTACAAAGGAGGTTCAAAATGACTCCATAATTATTTTGGTAGGATACAAAACCACTGTCTCAAATTAGAGGGAAGGAAACAGTGTATGTATTTGGTATATCAGCTAGAGAGGCAAAATGGCTCAAAGAGAAAAGCAACAAACAGAAATCTCCCTGACTTACTGAAATCCTGGAGCAGATTGTTCACTTCAAATAATTATCTCATAAGTACGGTGGGTTTTAGAAAGAAATAAAAATCTGGCCAGGTAGGATGGCTCACTCCCATAATCTTAGAGTTTTGGGAAGCTAAGGCAGGAGGATCGCTGGTAGCCAGGAGTTCAAGATCAGCCTAGGCAAATAAAATAGACCCAGTCTCTATGCAAAATTTAAAACTCAGCTGGTCATGGTGGTGCACGCCTGTAGTTCCAGCTACTTGGAAGGCTGAGGCCAGAGGATCGCTTGAGCAAAAGAGTTCAAGGCTGCAGTGATCTTGCTACTGCACTCCAGCGTGGGTGACAGAGGGAGACTCTGTCTCACAAAAAATAAAAAAGAAAAAGTAAAAAAGCAAAATCTATAGTAATCAACTATTCTCATCTAAATGTATATGGTTAACATGTAGAAAAATAAATGACAAGTCGGCCGGGCGTGGTGGCTCACGCCTGTAATCCCACCACTTTGGGAGGCCGAGGCAGGCGGATCACGAGGTCAGGAGATGGAGACCATTCTGGCTAACACGGTGAAACCCCATCTCTACTAAAAACACACACACACACAAATCAGCCAGGCGAGGTGGCGGCCGCCCGTAGTCCCAGCTACTTGAGAGGCTGAGGCACGAGAATGGCATGAACCCGGGAACCGGACCTTGCAGTGAGCCGAGATCGCACCACTGCACTCCAGTCTGGGCGACAGAGCGAGACTCCGTCTCAAAAAAATAAATAAATAAATAAATGACAAGTCAATCAGTAACACTGTGCATAGAAACCGCCGTTAAGCACTTCATTCACCTGTTACAGAGATGCCAACTTAGCTCTTCAGTTTAGCTTATTTTAGTGTGCTAGTTATAGTTGAACTTGATACCTTATCCTCCAAAAAAGCCAAAATATTTCCGAACTTTACCTCACAGTCTTTCATGTTATCTCTGAACAGGAAAGGGGACATTTGCTGCCTTCTGCTACAGAAAAATCAACCACTATACTGAATCATATAACAGAAATACTTCTATCTTGTTCTGAGGTTGCTGCTCAGAGCTTGACTGAAATATAATCACATGGTAAGGGGATCTAGGCCCTAAACACTTTATCCCGTCTACAACTAAAGAATAGTACAGTATATGAGAATCCATCAGGATCATCACTTCTTACATGTGTTAGTATTTTCAGCACAGACTACATAGCAAGTGTTCTACAGATGTCGAAGGAACTAGCAAACGGACAGTTGTTTGTGGCGCTCTCTCACTTCCTGTACTACATTACTCAAGATAAGCCTAAAAGAACAGACAAAAATATCACGACAACTATTTCTTAACAGAACTATTTTAAAACAAGAGAATCGTCAATTCAAATCATGCCATTTTCTTTCTCTGAAATCTTTAAATTATAGATGTGCTCATCTTTGTTGCCTGGATATGAGTTCTCTCAGCTGGGCGGCGAGAGACTCAAAGCAGTGACTTTATGGGATCCTACCAGAGGTGGGGGAGCCAATATAAATTACGTATCCTAATCTGAGAATGCACCCTTCTGTCCTAATACCTGAAGCTTATAGCTTGTCAGGTGGCTTTTCCACGGAAAAACGAGGACATAAGAGAAAGGACGGACCTTAAGAGTTCTAGGGAGGAGCCGGTAGAGACAGCAGGCTTGACAATCAACTGCAAGGTTGCAGTCCAAAAGAAAAAGAACCCACTTGATCGCTCATCATCGACTCTTCAGAGGCCCTCTAGGACTACCGAGAATCTCTTGCCCTTTGGCTCTTGCCCCCGACATCTCTCCTGGCCCCCCGCCCTGCCCCAGGAGGTCTGGTCCTCTCACCCGCTGCCAAATTCTCACACAGCCTCAAAGGGATCCTCAGAGCGTAAAGAAGCCCCAGCCCCGCCACGAACCACACCGGGGCCCCAGTCCCCGCCAGCCCGGCTCGCAGTCGCTCCCTCCAGCCCAGCATCGGGTTTAGGCCGGGGACAGGTGCAGGAGACGCTCTAGCAGCCGCGGCTTCACCCGAGCCGCCACCGTCCGCCATCTTGCCGCTATCGCAGGAGCCAGGAGCTGGGAGGGGAGAAGGACAGGAAACCGGGAGTCGGGAATCCTGGGATAGTGGCGGACCTGAAGTTGGCCTCTCTGAAGGCTGAGTCCTGGGGAACCGGGACCGAGAAGATTTCGAAGGTGGAGGAGCGTGTCTCAAGATTGAGGATACCTATTCCTTCGTGGGGCAGGGAAGGGGCGGACAGCAGCGCCTGTTCTGGAGGAACTGGACTAAGATGTGACCCCAAAGTGTTACCGCTTCCAAACGAAATGAGGGTCACCTTTCACACCCCCGCCTCCCGGGGTTGGAAAAGCCACCGATCGTTCCAGCGGCCGAGCAGCTCTTAGAGCTTTGGATTCGGCTGTCGTGGAGATAACGGGTACCAGAAAAACTGCAACAGCTACTTGGTCGGATGGAGGCCAGGAGCCAAGAATAATCGAAACACGCTGCCAGCACCCATTAGATGGATGGGAAATGAGTGTAACTCATTGGGAAAGATATTAGACTTTAAATCACCGAAGGCAAAGCCTACTTCCTGGGGCGCGGGCGCTGGCACTAGGAGACATCACTCCCGCGCATAACTGACATGGCGCCCTCTCGCTCGGCGTTTCCGGGCGGGTCCTTCCGACGGCCCCCGCGGTGATTCCATCACTCGGCTTTCTTCCCGGCCTGCCTAGCGCCCACAGCCGGGCTGGGCCAGAACAGCCCAAGATGGCCGACTTCGATGATCGTGTGTCGGATGAGGAGAAGGTAAGGGGTCCGCCTCTCTCTCTTACCTCCTCCCCCGACAGGGAACTGGGGCTCGGCCCGGCTGCGTTGGGAGCCTCGCAGTGTCCCCAGGAAAAAGAAGCTTCTTTGTCAATGCTGACATACGCTCTCCGCAGTCGGGACGCTTCCCTCTTACGGGGCTTTCCTCTGCCTCACGGTGGCCCCAGTTCCTCGTTCCTCGACTCTCCTTTTCTCTCAGGCCTGAGGCACAGCCCAGGGGCCTCCCTGCGAGGGAACAGACGTTTCCTTTATTAGATCGTGACTGTGGACTTTTTTCCTGTAATTTTGAGAGTGGGTGGTGGTTATGTTGCTACATATCAAAAAGCAGTTATTTTACCGCCTTTAGCAGTTGGGGCTAACCCCCATCCCCCATTTGTAGATATAATTGGGGTTAGTTTAGGGCGAGTCACTTCCTGGTCAGGATGGCCTCTTCCTTTTTGCTCCTCCTTCCTCAGGAAGTGATTTTGCTGTCACGACTCCTCGACAAGGAGAGGTCCCAAATGTTGTCCACCTCACTACACATGCAGTACTTTTCTCAAGTACTGTCGCCTGTCTGATTCGCTATAATAAATCTGTGAGCCTCAGGGCATGTGCTTCACAATTTGAGCACCAGTCTTTCCCTGTAGACACACCCTTTTAACGATAATTTTTGAAAATTTTGTTTCTTGTTAACAAATGTAGAATAGCTGATGGATTTTCTTAACTTCAAGAAAGATTTTCTGTAACAGATAATAAACTGCATGTTAACACGTTCAAGACTTGACAAAGCGTCCTGCCTTGTCTGGTGCTCCACTGTGGAGTCTTTGATTAGCTGAATTTGTCAGTGTGCAGTTTGTATACTTATTTCTTGAAAAGCGTCTTAAATACAAGAGCACATTCTAAGGTGGAATAACTTTTCTTCTGACAGTTGCACAGTTTCATAACAGTTTTGTCAGGCTTTTCAGTAAGTACATGATTTTAGGGCACGTGGAACTTAGAATGACCTCACGAGACAACTTACTTACAAGAATTATGACATTTGTCTCCTGCTGTGGCTATTGGAAAATGTGTCCCCTTGAGTGCTCTGTAAATCTACCAGGGTGTTTTTTTAAATAAGAAGTTGGGATGGGGAGGGGACTGTTATGATCCATAAGTCCTCTGCACCGAGTAACTTGATACATCATACCTACATATGGCATGCCATTTTGAAATGCTTAACAAGCCATTAAACAACAGCATTAGATTTTCTCTTATTTGGAAACTGATCTTCATACATAAGATTTAGGACAAAAACAAAGACGTATATGAGCTTATGCTGGAAATCAATCTATAATAAATTGTTCTAAGGCAAATAGTTACTATTCAAATAAAATTAAGCAAAAATCCTGTTATAATACAAATCCTGTTACAACTAAATAATTTTTTTTTTTTTTTTTGAAACGGAGTCTCGCTGGGCTCACTGCAACTTCCGCCTCCCGAGTTCAAATGATTCTCCTGCCTCAGCTTCCCAAGTAGCTGGGATTACAGGCACCTGCCAACACGTCAAGCTAATTTTTGTATTTCTTGTAGAGACTGAATTTCGTCTTGTTGCCCAGGCAGGTCTCAAACTCTTGGGCTCAAGTCCATCCGCCTCCGCCACTTAAGTACTGGGTTTACAGGCGTAAGCCACCGCGCCCGGTCAAAATTCCACAAATAATTTAAATAATAAACTTTTAAGTTTATTGTGCCTACGTGATACACATTGACCGGTGTTGTTGGATTTTTGTCTTCGATACCAGGTTAGAATGCCTTTAATTAAACTTGGGAAAGTATATTTTTTAAAATGCCAATTAAGATGTCTTTAAATACTGGCAGTGTTTTAATAACATTAACGTGTTGGGTTTTTTTTGTTTTGTTTTGTTTTGAGTTGGAGTTTCGCTCTGTCACCCCGGGTGATGTGCAGTGGTGCGATCTTCGCTGCAACCTCTGCCTCTCTGGTTCCAGCGATTCTCCTGCCTCAGCTTCTCGAGTAGCTAGGATTACAGGCGCCTGCCACCACGCCTGGCTAATTTTTTTGTATTGTTAGTAGAGACAGGGTTTCACTATGTTGGCCAGGCTGGTCTCCAACTCCTGACCTCGTGATCTGCCCGCCTTGGCTTCCCAAAGTGCTGGGATAACAGGCGTGAGCCACTGCGCCCGGCCAGTCTTGGTTTTTTTAATAGCAGATCTGTGACCAATTTCGTCTTCTAGCATAGTTTTTTTGTTGCCAAATATATTTCAATATTGCTTTTTATCTTGGTTACATTTTCTAAAGGCAGTAAACCTTTAGAAAATTTGGTGATAATGAATGGACTCTAATTTCCTTATAAATATGTATGTAAAAGCTAGTAAAATCATCTATTCTCATAACTGCTGAAGTTTTTTTAATCACTTTGTAAAAAGGAAGTTGGGTTTTGTTACCTGAAATGGTCATGAAGAGCTATCTAAATAAAACAGGAAGTTGAAAGTGTAGTAACTTTTAGAAATAAACGTTTTAGTTGTAGCTTTGAGTTCACAGTTTCTGAGAATGAACCTGAGCTCTTTAGTTACATGCTTAGCAAGACAAAGATACCATAATTAGGAAGCCTGAAATATGAGATGAATTACTTCTTTGGGTTCTTTTCATTGTCTGTTTTCTTTATTTCATTCAACATTTGTAAAACGTAAAAGCAAAGATAATTTTCTGGAAAAAAGTGTGATTAGCATATTTTTTCCCTTTAGCCTAACTAGAAGAATATTTGTGTACAATTTCAAAAGTATGGTAATTGAGAAGTTATGTTTTCAGCTTAGACTAATGCTTTCAGTAATAAGGTGACGTTTTCAGTATTAGGAAAAACTACATGTAGGAATAACTACATGCTTTCAGTTTAGACAACGGTAGTGGTTTTAAGGCATTTTTGAGAATCAAGTTTATCAGAATTATTTAGTAGAGCTGTTGAAAATGCTGTAAATAGATGAAATATGAGGGCTCTGTTAGAGCATATGAAAAATATTTATACTTTTTTGAAACAGAGTCTCACACTGTCTCCCAGCAGGTTGGAGTGCAATGGCACAATCTCGGCTCACTGCAACCTCCACCTCCCGGGTTCAAACGATTCTGCTGCCTCAGCCTCCCAAGTAGCTGGGATTACAGGCACCTGCTACCACACCCGGCTAATTTTTTGTATTTTTAGTAGAGACAGGGTTTCAGTATGTTGGCCAGGCTGGTCTCAAACTCATGACCTCATTATCCGCCCTCCTCGGCCTCCCAAAGTGCTGAGATTACAGGCGTGAGCCACTGTACCCACCAAATATTTATACTTTTAAACTGGATCCTTGATTATGTATTACCTCCATAATTTGCTAGTTACCATTGTAGGATAAAGCAAGCCCTAAAGATTGTTTGGTGTGGCTGTTTTCTAACGAGTCATCAATTAATATTAAAACTGTCATTCTTCCATCTTCACTTTTCAGTTAGCTTTGCTGAGAGGTATTCATATAATCTGTTAAGAAATCCTAGGACAGGCTGGGCTCGGTGGCTCACGCCTGTAATCCCAACACTCTGGGAGGCCAAGGTGGGCGCATCACCTGAGATCGGGAGTTCGAGACCAGCCTGACCAACATGGAGAAACCCCGTCTTTACTAAAAATACAAAAATTAGCTGGGCACAGTCGCGCATGCCTGTAATCCCAGCTACTCGGGAGGCTGAGGCAGGAGAATCGCTGGAACCTGGGAAGCAGAGGTTGCGGTGAGCCGAGATGGCGCTATTGCACTCCAACCTGAGCAACAAGAGTGAAATTCCATCTCAAAAAAAGAAAAGAAAAATAAATCCTAGGACAGGAACATAAAGCCTAATAAGCAGGTGTAAACTCACATGTCCAGTCTTTTGTTAGTAGTATTGATTTATCATAATTTCTTCCAGAACACTTGGCTGTTTTATTATGACCGGGCTTAATGCTAAACAAAGTAGTGTAAATTTGTCAGAAAATTCAGATCCCAGGTTTTTCTGATTGTGTAGCCGTGCTTTTTTCACTATACTGTTCTTTTCCATATAGCTATGAATGAAAAACCACAGTAGAGGCTTCCATCTAATGGATTATAAATGAGGTAGTATGGGTCGGGCGTGATGGCTCACGTTTGTAATCCCAAACTTTGGGAGGCCAAGGCTGTCGGATCATCTGAGGTCAGGAGTTCGAGACCAGCCTGACCAACATGGTGAAACCCCATCTCTACTAAAAATACAAAATTAGCCGGCGTGGTGGCACGCCAGCTACTCAGGAGGCTGAGGCAGGAGAATAACTTGAACCCCGGAGGCGGAGGTTGCAGTGAGCCGAGATCATGCCATTGCATTCTAGCCTGGGCAACAGAGCAAAACTCCATCTGAAAAAAAAAGGGGGTGGGGGAGGTATTATGATGTAATGGAAAAGAGTGATTGTGAGTGTTAGATTTGGCCTTTCCCTGTCGTGCTTCTAGTCACCTTGTGACTGATTTTGGAAACATCACTTAACCTCTATGGGTGGGCCTTAATTTCCATCTAAAATAGAGAAGTAGGGGGGAATTGGATCAAACCAGCCCAAGAAAATTTAATTAACTATTTCAAACTCTAATGAAAAATCTCTATTTTAAAAATTGAAACACTAAAATGTTCCAGAAGGTTCTATTCATTGTCTGCTTTCCTACATTTGCCCTGATAAGAAGACTAAGTTCTTTGATGACTGAAAGCATGTGTCTTTATCTAGTGCCTAGCATAGTGCCAAGCACACAGTGTAGGCACCGCCTATTGGTATGAAAGAGAAAACAACTTCATTAATTCTCATATCTCCCCAGTTAACACCCCTTCATCTCCTATAAAACAACCCTTCCCCCACAATTGTTTCTGTTAGTCTCTAGGTGTTTCTTGTGGTCAAGAGTACGTCCACAGTTTGGGTGCCTCTGTGCATTCCTTGTATCTGAGCATCTACTGACATCATTGGTGCTCTGCTATGCCACTGCTGGGAACATTTGACCCCTCTAGGAGCATCTTCCTAATAGATCCCATAAACTGCAAAGCCTTATGGTTACCAAAATGATGGTGTGTATATATACACTGGAGCCTTGCAAAGCCCCTAATGAAAGTATTTCCTTCACCAGCTGGAAGTACTCTCCTTTAGCGAGCAGATTAAAACACACACCTGGTGTGTGTTTTAAAGAAAAAGGACCGAAGAGAGAAAAAGTTTCCAAGGCATGAATGAATTAAGAGTGACAGATGCTACTGAGATAGAAAGATGAGGACAGAGAAAACAGCACTCACTCTGACAGTATTCTTTCCAACTGGATTTGGTAAATAAGAGTGAGAGGTACCTCGAGTGAGCAGTGGGAGAAGTCATACTGAAGGGGTAAGCAGTGATTGACATAAGAAAGTAAAATAAATTCAGGTTCATCCAGACACCCCCCTAATCTTGCCTTGACCCAGAAACATTGTGGTCACAGGGCTTTCAGCCTCCCATTCCCATAAGAAAGCTTCCTAATTATGATATCTTGGTCTTGCCAAGCATTTAGAGGGCCTTCCTCTGTAGCCCTCCAGATAGTGATTTGAATTAAGTAAAGCTCTTTTTAGATAAGTGTTCTAGTCCAGTCTGAAATCAGCTTGTTGGTCTTTTTGGCACTGTCATTGCCCAGTACCAGCACGTTCTTGGCTCCTTGCCACATCTCTGGCCACAATGTGGGAGGCAAAGGCAGTGAGCATTTCCAGAGTGGTGAGATGAGGCGAGGTCCACACAGCATCTCTGAACAGCAAGTCCACACAGGGCTCAGAGTCATCGTGCTGCATGTCCACCTCATGTCCACAGTATCTGAGCAGTTGAGATTGGTGGAGTGGACCTTCTAGTTACTCATCACCTAGAGGAAAGTCCTCATCAACTCCACTTCTCAAAGGGGTGGAATTGAACCTGAACCTGCTTGACAGATGAGAGCCCAAGCCTAGCCAAGGTGGCTGCCATGGTGACCCTTGTCCTGAAAGCCATTTCCATTAATTTAAAAATTGTAGGTATATAGGAACTATAATAACAGGCTTAAAATTGAAATTTGCTCTGTGTGGTGGGTCACACCTGTAATCACAATACTTTGGGAGGCTAAGCCGGGACGATCACTTGAGCCCAGAAGTTTGAGACTAGCCTGAGCAACATAGTGAGATCCCTGGCTCTTCCAAAAAAAAAATTAAAATGATGGGAAAGGGCATGAGTAAAAAGTCCCCTCCTGCCCCTGTCTTCCACCCACCCAGTTTCCCTGACAAGTAGCCAATATTACCAATTCCTCTTGTATCTTTTCTAATTCTATGCATATACAAACACACTTTTCACTTAATAATATCTCTAACCTGTCAACATTCCTTGTACCATTATTTTCATTCAGGACCTTTTTTAATGCTTGAATTATTTTTAACAACATGTTTAATTATCTCTCTGCCTCAGGCCTCTCCTTTCTTTCTACATCCTTCCTGGTTTATCATAAATTCTTCACAGCTATAATGTATTATGAAATTTTGAGCAGTGTGTAAAATTTATCTTTGGTACAACTTCACATACAGATTGTTAAGGCAGTGTCGGTGAAATGGAACATTGATCAAACTCTGTTGAGTGTAGGTCATGGTATAACATACTGTTTAAACAAGAAAACAGCATAATGGCAGACTGTACCAAAGGAAGGTGGTGAGAGAACTTTACCTTGTGGATTCTTTGTTTTACATCTGGATAACATTTAAGTGCTTATTTTGTGCTAACTACTTTATATATTAACTATGTATTTATCTCACAACATCGTTATAGGACAGATACGCCCATTTTATAGTAGAGTAAACTGAGACACAGGCACATTTGAGGTTAAAATATATGACCAGGTGTCCAGAACTAGTAAATGGCAGTGTGGATACAATGCTGTTGTCTACTGTCAGAGCCTATGCTCTTACCCGTTTTGATTCCTTTTAGTAGATAGTAAGATAGTAAGCAGTTTTGATGAGATAATGACATAGTCCTCAACAGCAATCAAGTTAATCATGTAGTAACCTGGATGCCTTTGTAGACACTGAAACATTGGTGTTCTCTGGTCCTGACTGCATTATAATTGTTGCTGAATGGCCAAGTGCGGTGGTTCACACTTGTAATCCCAGCACTTTGGGAGGCCGAGGCAGGTCCATTGCTTGAACCCAGGAGTTCAAGACCAGCCTTAGCAATATAGTGAAACCCCATCTCTACAGAAAATACAAAAATTAGCCCGGCATGGTGGCACACGCCTGTAGTCCCAGCTACTTGGGAGAATCACTTGAACCTGAGATTAGGAGGTTGCATTGAGCTGAGATCAGGCCATTGCACTCCATCCTTGGCTGGGCGACAGTGCGAGACGCTGACTCAAAAAAAAAAAAAGGAAGGGCCAGGTGTGGTGGCTCACGCCTGTAATCCCAGCACTTTGGGAGGCTGAGGCGGACGGATCACTTGAGACCAGAAGTTCAAGACCAACCTGACCGACATGGAGAAACCCCCGTCTCTGCTAAAAATACAAAATTAGCCCGGTGTGATGGCACATGCCTGTAATCCCAGCTACTCAGTAGGCTGAGGCAGGAGAATAGCTTGAACCTGAGAGGCAGATGTTGCAGTGAGCCGAGATCGTGCCATTGCACTCCAGCCTGGGCAACAAGAGCAAAACTCTGTCTCAAAAAAAAAAAAAAAAAAAGTTGCTTAGTGCTCTTTGAACTTAAGTATACCATGAAGAATTCTAGTATTTATGCTGTGTTATTAAATGCATGTTGAAAAACATGGCTCTAGAAATTTAAAGATCATTAAAGTCCCCGCCCGTAACGAGGCCAAGGAGAAACTTTACAGTATGACAGTATCTTAGAACATCCTTGCCTACGGCAGAATCTGTGTTTCCTTCAAAAACAGATTTCTGAGTTCCATCCTAGGTATACCGAATCAGAATTTTTTGGAACCAGTGGTCAGGAATTATTTGTAATAAGCCTCCCAATAATTATTGGAATACTTGAGAACCATTATCTTAGCGAACTTACTGTGGTTCAAATCTTAGTCCTCTGCTTATTTAGCTCAGAAGCTTGATTGATCAGGATGCTAAACCCAAGTCTCTCTCAGGGATAAACTCATTTTAGCTAGGCTTATGAAACTAATGTATAAAACTGGAATAACAATTTAATACATATAGAAGGAACTAAGTCCTTTTTTTCAGATAGGTCAGGAACATGGGAAATCAAGTTAGAATGTTTTAACGGAACATAGAATTAGAACAAAGGAAGTTAACTTGATAGTCCAAACTACTGATGGCATTTTCTTTCATAATTGGCATATGTACCCAACACCAAAACCAAGTCAGGTCTTTGTATAACAGCAGTGGACATTTTTCCTCTAGATAAGTTCATTTGTTGTCACATTACTAGCAGGAGAGTTTTTCAGGACTGGTTATGTGTCAAAATTTTGCATGCTGCAGCTTCTACCGTCTGCTCCCCTTAGTTAATGACACTTCCATTCTTTAGTTGCTCAGGTCAAAAACATTAATGTTATCTTTGACTACTATTTCTCTCACAATCCATATGTAGTCCACTGGCAAATCCTGTAGGCTCTGTCTTTAAAATAAACCCAGAATTTGACTATTTCTTCCCACACCCTTATTCTAACCACTCTGGAAGAAGCCATTGTGACCTCTAGATTATTAAAATACTATTTTTTCTGGTGTCCCTGCTTCTGCTGTTGCTCCTCCCCAGCAGTCTGTCCTCAATGAAGCATCCAGAGTGATCTGGTTACAATGTAGGTCAGAACATGCCACTTTTCTGCTCAAAGCCCTCCAGTGGCTTCCCATCTTCTTCTAAGTCCCTATGTTCTGGCATGTTACCTCTTTGCCATTTATCTCTGACTTTATCTTCTACATGTTCTTCTTCTGGTCTTTGTTCCAATCACATATTCTCACTGAAGAATCTTTGCATTCTTTTCTCTGAAGTTCTCTTCCTTCTGTATCCCTCACTTCAGATACTTAACCAGAAGTCACCTCCTTAGTGAAGCTTTCTCTGGTTGTTCTGTCCAGTTCCAAATCCTAACATTTCATGTCCCTTTTCTTTGCCTTGTTTTTTCTCCATAGCATTTATCACTTGCTAGCTCGTATTTTACTTATTTAATCTTTGCTGTTGTCTTTACCCACTGGAATATAAACTCCATGAGGACAGTATGCTAGTGAGTCACCATTGCCTAAAACATAGTGGGTCTTCTGATATTTGTTGAATGCATAACTCTTGCTTGGATAGCATCTGTCTTGATTACATTGTTAACTCTCATAGGGCAGTCTGATTTCCAAGTTTTGTGAGACCATATTGAGGACTGCAGTACTTCTGTATTACTGATAGTTTTTTATTAACGGAGCTTTGTCCTCAGAAAGCTTTAGCAAGTGACCATTGCCTATGATGTACAGAATAAAACCAGATTTGCTATTACCATCATTACTGCTATCTGACTTATCTTACTTCATTCTTCTCTTTTATTGTCTCCAAATCTTCTGTTCACCAAACAAGAGAGTGTTTTCCCACTACCTTTTTTGTTCTTCTTATTCCTTCACTCATAGTGCCCTCCCTTTCCTCCCTTCCACCCTACCTAAAGTACTTTGCAGAGCCCAGCTTCTCCTTTTCTTTATAGTTGTCTTTCACCAACCCAGCTCAATATCCAACTACTTACTCTTAAGTTCTGTGCCTTATGTTATCTGTACTACTGCTTTGGCAGTTTTGCTGCTGTGACTTAGAGTTGTTTTTAATTTTTTATTTTATTTTTGGGACAGGGTCTCACTCTGTCACCAAGACTGGAGTTCAGTGGTGGGATTTTGGCTTGCTGCAACCTCTGCCTCCTGGGCTCAAGTGATTCTCCCACCTCAGCCTGCCTCCTGAGTAGCTGGGACTGCAAGCACGCAACTAATTTTTAAATTTTTTTTGCAGAGACAGTCTCACTATATTGCCCAGACTGGTCTCAAACTCCTGGGATTATAGGCATGACCCACTGCACTCGGCCCTGGCTAATTATTTTTAATTTTTTAATTTTTTATTTGTATTTATTTTTATTTTTTTAGAGACAGAGTCTCACTCTGTCGCCCAGGCTGGAGTGCAGTGGCGCCATCTCGGCTCACTGCAACCTCTGCCCCCTGGGTTCAAGCGATTCTCCTGTCTCAGCTTCCCGAGTAGCTGGGATTACAAGCGCCTACCACCGCACCTGACTGATTTGTTGCATTTTTAGTAGAGACGGGGTTTCACCATCTTGGCCAGGCTGACCTTGAACTTCTGACCTCATGATACACCTGCCTCGGCCTCCCAAAGTGCTGGGATTACAGACGTGAGCCACCGCATCCGACTGGATTTTTTATTTTTTGAGACGAGACATCATTGTGTGCCCACGCCGGTCTCAAACTCCTGGGCTCAAGTGATCCTCCTACCTTGGCCTCCCAAAGTGCTGGGATTACAGGCATGAGCTCACTGTGCCTAGCCTGAATTATAGTTATTTTTAAATGTTGGGCACATCTTTACTGAGGGCTATGACTTGTATAAATTGTTTTGTTAACAGTGGTAAAGTATACAGAGATTGGAAAGCTAAGGTGCTTACTGTATGTTATGTTCGTCTTATGTTGTTTGTATCTACCAGGATGATTTGCACTTTATATTAGCTTAAGGTAGTGGCTGTCAACCCTGACAGCATGTTAGAATCACCTGAGGAAGCTTTTAAACTGATGCCCAAGCCCTACCCCAGCCTATTACATCAGAACTTCTGCAGGCAGAACCCATATATCAGTATATTTAAATCTTCCCAGGCGATTCTAATGTGTAGCCAAGGTCCAGAACTACTGATTTAAGGCAAAAGATAATTTGTTGGCTTACTTCTTTGACAGCCCTACTCTTTGTCTTTATCTTTAGTATTCACCTCAGTGCCTGAGACCAAATGAATTGTTTTGTGGTTTGTTTTGAGTGAGTGAACAAATTGTTAAACACAAAGAGCTGAACTTTTTAGAAGACAACATAACTCAGAGTTCAGTGATGTCTAGGTATTTGCTTAGGGAAAAAAATTAAGTATCTGCTGTATGGGAGTCTGTCTCATGTTACCTCATGGGTTCTTAAAACAGTCCTAGATATGAGTAGGTTTTATAATCACAAATGAAGAAACTAAGACCCAAGCAATTTAGCAGTAAAGCTGGCACGTGAAACTGTATCTGACTTCCAGTGATTTTGAGAAAAAAAAATAATTGGTAAAAAGATATACTTTAAATTAGAATGCTGTAACATGCCAGATACATACCAGATCTTAAAGGCAAAATCGTTCTTGTTTCCCACTGCTGCTTTTTCCATCTAGCATGGGTTCTAACTGCCGAACTTTACCCTTTCGAACTTGACATCTGCATCATTGCTCACTAACACATGAATCTCAAGATACTTGGGGTGGTCATTTTTCCCTAATTTCTTTTATTTTATTTATTCTTGGGCAACCTGTGGACCAGAATAGGTTCAAAGAGGCTTTTTCCTAGTTTTTTAACCTTGTGGGTATTTTTTTTTAAGAACATTTAAGCTCCTAAACAAGTTGCTTATGGGATGTTTTCACTCGTTTTAATTTTCTCTTCTGTATGTTGTAAATGTTATGCTTAAATATGTCAGTTTTAAACACTACTGAGTGATATGAAATACAATGACTCCCAGTTAAAGTAAAAGTCATTCTAATGCGTGCTAAAACAGTAAAGAAGACTGTTCAGAACTATTATGGCCAGGTGTGGTGGCTCATGCCCGTAATCCCAGCACTTTGGGAAGTCAAGGCGAGCGATCACCAGAGGTCAGGAGTTTGAGACCAGCCTGGCCAACATGGTGAAACCCCATCTCTACTAAAAATACAAAAATTAGCAGGGTGTGGTGTAATAATCCCAGCTGTTTGGGAGGCTGAGGCAGGAGAATTGCTTGAACCCAGGAGGTGGAGGTTGCAGTGAGCCGAGATCATGCCACTGCACTCCATCCTGGGTGACAGAGCAAGACTCCATCTCAAAAACAAACCAAAAAAAAAAAAAAGGCTATTACAGTAGGGGAGAAAAATCAGGCTCAACTCCTAATACATTAAAGACAGCTGGGTATTTACGTATAGCCGATAAGCAGAGTTGGGGAGAAAATTATTAAGAGGAGACCATGAGGGTAGGGGGATTCATGCTGAAGGCAGTTCAAAGACTTATACATCAAAGGTAGGGGATGAAGAACTTGATCAGATATCAAGGGTGGGCAGATTCTTGCTAAAACTGGGCTAGACAGACCAAAGACAGGGATGTGGGCACAGAGGCGGGGTGGGGTGTCAAATCCTAGATCAAAAGAGGCCTTAGAGAGAAGCCTAAAGTTTGCCACTCCATGTGTATGTGAGATGTACATAATTGCTTTAGTAAATAGTGAAGTGTTTAAGACATACCAGAAAAGCAGTTATTCCCTAGAGTTTGTAGAATGTTTTAAAGTGAAATTGCTGTACTTAAAACTAACTTGCCTGACTTCACTACCTACTTGTGTCTAATAAAATTCAAAGTTGGCTACTAATAGAGAAAACAATTTCTAAAGACTATTAAAATGACTTTTGAAAGAGTGAATGTGAGGCAAATTATTTGGAAGTGCCAGCATCTATTTTTTATAATGTTGATCCTGATTTAAGACATATCTTTATGCTTTTCAAGTCTTAACCTCTTGCTTGATAATGATAAAATAAACTATATACATCTACAATTTTATGTCTAAGTGCATTCTGTGTTATCTCCAGGTCTAAACTGGGAAAATAATATTTAGCTTATTTGGAATTTTAAGAAACACAGATAACAGTAACTTTTATTTAGTGAAACCAGTATTGTATCATTATCATTATCATTATTACTAACTGTGGTCACCATGCAGTGCAGTAGAGCACTAGAACTTATTCTTCCAGTCTCACTGTAACTTTGTACCCTCTGATTGCTATCTTTGATGTCTTTCCTTTCCCATCCCTTCCCTAACCCCTCAGCCTCTGGTAACCACCATTCTATTCTCTGTTTCTCTGAGATAGGCTTTTTTAGATTCCACATATCTTGTAGTGAGATCATGAAGTATTCATCTTTCTGTGTCTGGCTTATTTCACTTAGCATAATATCTTTCAGGTCCATCCTTGTTGTTGCAAAAGACAGAATTACCTTCTTTTTAAAGGCTGTATAGTATTCCATTGTGTGTATATAACACATTTTCTTTATCCATTCATCTGTTGAGTTGATTGATACTTAGGTTACTTTTGTATCTTGATTATTGTGACCATTGCTGAAATGAACATGGGGGTGCAGATATCTCTCTGACATACCAATTTCAGTTCCTTTGGCTATCCTTTGGAATTCCTTTGGAATTCCAGAAGTGAATTTCTGAATCATATGGTAATTTTGGTATATTGTGGAATTTCCATGCTATTAGTATTTTCCAAAATGGCTATACTAATTTACATTCCCACCAACAGAAGGGTTCCTTTTTCTCCTTATCCTGGCCCAAGACTTGTTATCATTTGTCTTTTTGATAATAGCCATTCTAACAGGCATGGGGTGATATCTCATTGTGGTTTTAGTTTGCATTTCCCTGATTAGAGATGTTGAACATTTTTTCATATATCAGTTGCCCATTTGTATCTCTTTGAGAAATGTCTCTTCAGACCCTTTGCCCATTTTTAAATTGGGTTATTTGTTTTCTTGCTATTGAGTTGTTTTGAGTTCCTTATATATTTTCGGTATTAGCCGTTTATCAGATGTATGGTTTGCAAGTATTTCCTCCCAATCACTTAGTTGTCTCCTTATACTGTTAATTTTCTCCTTTGCCATACAGAAGCTTTTCAGTTTGATGCAACATCCGAAAGATCTTCAAATGGGAAAAACTCCCTTAGGAAATAGCATTGAATTCTATGCAAGCAGAGCTTACCAGGATAAGAATAACGTCCTGTATATATCTCTTTCAGGAAAATAAATGCAACTATTTATTCTTGAATACTTTGAATATTCTTGAATATTTATTCTTGAACTCTTGAATGGGTTAGAGTAAAAATAAGTACAATAAATATTTACAGAGGCACAATTTACTACTATTATACTTTCTTTAAGTATACCCTATTTGGAAAACTTTAAAAACTTTGAAATATGTGTTATTACTTTAAAGGGAAATTGGAACGGACATTTTCATAAAGCTTTTTTGGTCAATAAAAGGTTGCTACTGTTTGTAGTTATTGGTGGGGATTATTATGATGGTAATGATAGAGAATATAAAGTGGCTAGGACCCAAAGGATTTCTAGAAAAAGAAGATTATTTTCTTCGAAGTAGTAATTTGATAGTAATTTGAAGGGTTTGCTCAGTTTGTAAAGTAACAGTTACCCTGCTGTGACCAGTTAAGATAACAGTAGCTGACATTTATTGAGCCTCTCCTGTTATATTTTAAGTATTCTGCTAAAGATTTGACCATATGGCCGGGCGCGGTGGCTCAAGCCTGTAATCCCAGCACTTTGGGAGGCCGAGACGGGCGGATCATGAGGTCAGGAGATCGAGACCATCCTGGCTAACACAGTGAAACCCCGTCTCTACTAAAAAATACAAAAATCTAGCTGGGCGAGGTGGCAGGCGCCTGTAGTCCCAGCTACTTGGGAGGCTGAGGCAGGAGAATGGCGCAAACCCGGGAGGCGGAGTTGCAGTGAGCTGAGATCCGGCCACTGCACTCCAGCCCGGGCGACAGCGCAAGACTCCGTCTCAAAAAAAAAAAAAAAAAAAATAAAAAAAAAAAAAAGATTTGACCATATATTATCTCATTTAATCTTCACAACAATTTTTTTAAATTTAATATGAGTAAGTTGGTTTCCGGTGAAAACCAGAAAACCTGCTACACAAATTCTAAAAGAGCTGTAACAATTCACAACAATTTTTAAGGAGTACATACTATCCCACTTTAGGGAGAGGATGTGGTTCAAAGAGATTTTTAAGTGACTGAAATTCAAAACCAGGTCTGTCCAATCCAGAGCCTATATCTTTCCATTTGGCCATAGTACCTCATAATAATCTTTAAAACTGAGAACATTTCCTTTACATCTTTTTATTCAGAAGGGATTTTGTAAACATTTACTCATTGCCTGCTATATGTAATTTAATTTGCTAGATCCTGTAATGTATAGAAGAGGAAAGCAAGGCAGTTTCCCTCCCAAAAAAGCTTGAGTCTTTGGAGGCAGACTAGTATCTATAGAATTAATTGTCAATAGCAGTTGTATTTTAGGTGCTATGCTAAGCATTCAAATATACTTTGAACACTTTTTAAGGTTGGGTTGGAAGAACCCAACCTTAAAAAGATGGGAAGGATTTAGACAGACCAAGATGGAGAGAAAGGCACAACTTCCAAGGAGAGTATGAGTCAAGGCCAAGAGGTGAAGTCTTTAATACATTCAGTAGACTAATGAAGGAGGTAAAGGTTTTTGTTGACACCAGGGAGACATGTTAGCAGAGATTTGGCTCCTAAAGTATACAAAACTGGGGTGGTATAAACTGACCAGGCCTTTGCTAATAAGTGGAATGTGGATATTATCTAGCGAAAGAATTCTCCCTTTTCTATCTAGAATTATCCACCAGTGCCCACAAAGAGTTGCAGTTGTTAAATATTTAACTAACTTGAAGTTCTTTTGTATGTGATTGTCAAGGACTGTTTTTTTTTTTGAGACGGAGTAGCTGGGATTACAACGCCCAGCTAATTTTTGCATTTTTAGTAGAGACAGGGTTTCCACATGTTAGCCAGGCTGGTCTCGAACTCCTGACCTGCCCCGTCCTCTAAAGTGCTGGGATTATAGATGTGAGCCACCGTACCCAGCCCAAGGAAATAATTTTAAAAGCTAGTGATGGCCGGGCATAGTGGCTCGCCTGTAATCCCAGCACTTTGGGAGACCGAAGCAGGCAGAACATGAGGTCGGGATCTACCCTTTAGTGTAGATACTATCTGATGAATACAGTGTGTAGTGAAACTATTACTTTATGAAATAGGAACAGTTTTTTAAAGGTTTTTTTTTTTAAGCTCAGTTTAAGTTCAGTTTTTGTTCAACTAAAACCTTCATATTAGTGATTCTCAAGTTAGGGGAGCTGACATACCTCCCCTTTATGGGAGGTAACTGCCTTTTTTCTTTCCCTCTCCCACCTTTGAGAATGATTGACTAAATCACTGTTAATGAAAATGTCAGCCCTCATCTGTATTGTAGCAAAGATATTTTTTCAATCACTAACTGCTTAGTCATTTCCCTCTCCCTTTTTGCGCTATTAATTTCTTTTTTTTTTTTTTTTTTTTTTTTTGAGACGGAGTCTCGCTCTGTCGCCCAGGCTGGAGTACAGTGGCCGGATCTCAGCTCACTGCAAGCTCCGCCTCCCGGGTTTATGCCATTCTCCTGCCTCAGCCTCCCGAGTAGCTGGGACTACAGGCGCCCGCCACCGCGCCCGGCTAGTTTTTTGTATTTTTTAGTAGAGACGGGGTTTCACCGTGTTAGCCAGGATGGTCTCGATCTCCTGACCTCGTGATCCGCCCGTCTCGGCCTCCCAAAGTGCTGGGATTACAGGCTTGAGCCACCGCGCCCGGCCTTGCGCTATTAATTTCATCTTAGCTTTGACCCAGTTTTGAAGTTGGATAAAATGTTAACTTTTAAACTTATTATTTATCATTTTATCTATTCCTCTCAACTTTGTGACAACCGCATCTTTCACAAGCATAGCTTTGACTCAATTCTTGGTTAAAATAGTCTAAAAGGACAACGCCAAATTCATGTGACACACTAAAGGTAATCCTCCAGACTTTTACTTCCTTTTAATACTGCATGGTATAGTTGAATGTCTAAGTTATAATTCCCGCTCCACCCATTTATTATAAGCATGCAGTCTTAGACAAGGCACTTATACTCCCTGAACTTATTTCTTGATTTATAAATGGGGATAATAGTCTCTCCCCTGCCTGCTTTAACAAGCTGTTTTAAAGATCAATAAAAGAAACAGATTATGTAAGAGTTTTATAAACAATAAAATAGTATTCATTCGTTCACATTCCTAGCATGTTCTAGGTCTCAGTCCTGGGTATACTGCAGTGAACAAACACAACAAGTTCTTTTGTTCTATGTCAGGGGTTGACAAACTATGGCCAGTGGGCCAAATCCAGTCCACCATCTGTTTTTGTTTTGTTTTGTTGTTTATTGAGACAGGCTTTTGCTCTATTGCTGAGGCTGGAGTGCAGTGGCACAATCATAGCTCACTCACTGCAGCCTTGACCTCCCAGGCTCAAGTGATCCTCCTGCCTCAGCCTCCTGAGTAGCTTGGACTACAGGCATGTGCCACCATGCCCAGCTAAATTTTTTTGTTATTTTTAATAGAAATAAGATCTTACTATGTTGCCTAGGCTGGGTCTCTGAGCTCAGGCAATCCTCCTGCTTTGGCCTCCTAAAGTGTTGGTATTACGGGTGTGAGCTGCTGTGCTGGGCCCACTGCCTGTTTTTATAGGATCTATAAACTAATGCTTTTGGAATGGTTGAAAACAAACAAAAAAAGAATAATCATATTTAATGATGTGAAAATTACATGAAATACAATTTCAGGGTACAAAATAAAGTTTTATTGGAACACAATCATGCTTAACAGTTGGGACAGAAACTGTGACTCAAAGCCCATCTGCCCTTTACATTAGCAGTTTACTGACTCTTGCTCTATGATCTTGGACTTCTTTGGGGGATGTTGGACAGTAAACATGTAAGTATATGTTCAGTGGTGGCAAATTCCTTGAAGAAAAATAAAGCAGTAAAGGAGCTAGAATTGTGAAGGTTGAAAGGGTACAACAGCTACTTTATATATGGGAGTTAGGGAAGGGTAATTTATTTGGCAGGTAACATTTGAACAGAGACTGGATAAAGATTGGAGTGAATCATCCAAAAGAGCATTTCTGGCCAAAGGAACAAGAAATATGCCCTGAGGCATGAGTGTAGCTGTAAGTCTAGGAGCTAAGTGGTAGGAGTTGGAGGAATTAGGGAAGGAGGAGCTGTGGAACAGACTTTAGATTTTGTTTTTTGTTTTTGTTTTTTTTTTGAGACAGAGTCTCACTCTGTCACCAAGGCTGGAGTGCAGTGGCACCGTGTTGGCTCACTGCAACCTCCGTCTCCTGGGTTCAAGCAGTTCTCCTGCCTCAGCCTCCCGAGTAGCTGGGATTACAGGCGCCCACCACTATGCCTGGCTAGTTTTTATATTTTTAGTAGAGACGGGGTTTCACCATGTTGGCCAGGTTGGTCTCAAACTCCTGACCTCAGGTGATCCACCCACCTTGGCCTCCCAAAGTGCTGGGTTTAAAGGTGTGAGCCACCGCACCCAGCCCAGACTTTAGATTTTATAATGAGTATGTAAATATATTGGGCCGGGCACAGTGGCTCGCATCTGTAATCCCAGCACTTTGGGAGGCTGAAGCAGGTGGATCACCTGAGGTCAGGAGTTCGAGACCAGCCTAGCCAACATGGTGAAACCCCATCCCTACTAAAAATACAAACGTTAGCCAGGTGTGGTAGCACGTGCCTGTAATCCCAGCTACTCAGGAGGCTGAGGCAGGAGAATCGCTTGAACCCAGGAGGCAGAGGTTGCAGTGAGCTGAGATCATGCCACTGCACTCCAGCCTGGGCGACAGCACGAAACTCCAGATACAGATATAGATAGAATAATTTTATATAATATATAATTATATATTATATAATTTTAATATAATTATATGTATTATGTTTACTGCTACGTCAAGGTATTTTTGTGGTATTGTGTTCAAATAGTGAAAAAATCAACACTTCAGAAACTATCAAATATCTAATAACCATCCACCATTTCAGTAACTGTCAGGAAATAACATAGGATTCCTTGCCATGACAATGTGTTTTAGGATCCCATGTTGACATCTAATGATAACTACATTCTTTTTAACCACTCATTAAGTATTTCACCCTTGCCATTGCATATACTTTCAAATTTCCTCACTTTCATTTAAAAAATGGGAGATGTTTTGGTTCCTCTGATTGGATATTTCTCCTGTTCTTGGTATTCTCAGGTAAACAGGGAATATTAAGTTTTTTCAGCACTTGAACCTGGATTCAAATAATACTACTAGATTTTCTTTCCTCACCCTGCTTTTTAACTTAGAAAATGAAAGTGAGCTTTTAGTTAACCTTCATCTTTCATATAATCCCCTTGTTTAACCAATTAATCAATTTTTTAAGCATGAGGTACTATCGGGATATTAAGTGAAGTCAAAGGTCTTGGTCAAGTACTAACTTTAAAAAGCTTTCTTTACTGCCTTTAGGATTTGGACATCCTCACCTCAGTCGTTTGGCTTCCTTGACCTGGTTCTTTCAGTTTTCACGTCACTCAGTAGCCTTTACCTTTCTTTATTTCCCTTTTCATCTTAAAAAAAAAAAAAAAAAAAAAAAATTAAAGGATGATGGATGTTGACATGCTCCTTTTTTTATTAAAAAAATTTTAATTTGCTTTATCATACTAGTAACATTATATTTCTTATATAACTTTTTGAACACAGAGGAAAGCCAAAAAAAAAAGAAAAAAAAATTATTTTGTACTAGAGATAGTCCTAGTTAAAATTTAGTAGCTATACGTAGGTGTAAATATATATAATCTCTAAAAGACCAGAAAAGGAGTAAAGGCCCTTTTCATTCAACAACACGTTATAAACATATATAAACAGCATATTATAAACCCATGTCAACAAATGGAGCACTTCTCAAACTTTTTTTATTGTCAGGACCCCTTTACATACTTAAAAACTGAATTTTTATTTATGTGACTTATATCTGTTACATTAGATATTAAAACTGAGGTGCCCGGCGCAGTGGCTCACACCTGTAGTCCCAGCACTTGGGAGGTGAGGCAGGTGGATCATTTGAGATCAGGAGTTCAAGACGAGCCTAGCCAACATGGTGAAACCCCATCTCTACTAAAAACATAAAAATTGGCCAGGCGATATGGCACGTGCCTGTAATCCCAGCTACTCAAGAGGCTGAGGCCAGAGAATCGCTTGAACCTGGGAGGTGGAGGTTGCAGTGAGCTGAGATTGTGCTACCGTACTCCAGCCTGGGTGACAAGACTGAGACTCTGTCCCAAAAAAAATACTAAAACTGATTTTTAAAATAACTTGTTTTAAAATAATAAACCTATTACATTAAACATAGTTATTTGTTGTTTAAAAAAAAAAAATTTATTTTCCAAAACAGAAAAGGAATTAGTATGACAAGTAACATTGTTTTACATTTTGCAAGTCGTTTAAATGCCTACATTCAGTTTGTTATGACATATTGTCTTAGTTTGTGTATATTGTTTCCTCTACTTGGAATGCCCTCCCTGGTCTTAACTACTCATCCTCCAATCCATCTCAAACATCACTACCTTTGAAGACTACCTTTTTTTTTTTTTTTTTTCCCTGAGACAGAATCTCACTCTTATCGCCCAGGCTGGAGTGTAGTGGCACAATCTTGGCTCACTACGACCTCCGCTACCTGGGTTCAAGCGATTCTCCTGCCTCAGCCTCCCGAGTAGCTGTGATTACAGTTGCCTGCCACTGTGCCTGGCTAATTTTTGTATTTTTTTTTAGTAGAGATGGGATTTCACCATCTTGGCCAGGCTGATCTTGAACCCCTGACCTCGTGATCCGCCCACCTCGGCCTCCCAAAGTGCTGGGATTATAGGCGTGAGCCACCACGCCTGGCCGACCACCCCCTTTTTAATGTAGGTATACAGAGTTGATTGCATCTTCCTTTGTGCCTCAGTCTGCATTTAATACCTGCTTGCTACATTACTATCTAGGCGTCAGGTCCTTGAGGATAGTGACAATGTCTTATCTAGTCTTCAGTCTTTATTTATTGATACTTCTCTTCCTAGTTTGCTGAATGGATGAATTATTACTTTTTTATATGCAGTATCAGTTCATCTTCTATCCAAACAAACTGCTGTTCTTTCAGTTGTACCAATTCCATCAGATTTTGTAACTTCTGAAAATTTGGTTGGGACTTCAGGAATATTAATATCTTAAATTTTCAGTTTGGTAATTTTATTACATTCAAATATTATGTTATATAAGTAGTATGTAAAATATGACTGTGGCTTTATTCCTTTTTCCTTTCAGGGAATGTACTTTTTTGATAGTGTATGAATATGTATATACTTATTTTTTGGATTACATACACTTTACTTGACTGAGGAGTTTCATACTTATGTAAAGATTATGGGAAATGCACCTTGACAGAAGGGGGATAGACCATAGCTCACTGCACCGATTTGTCACAAATAGACCAAAAAAAAAAAAAAAAGGTTTATTATTAAAAGTAGGATTACTGATTTTTTAAATAAGAGATTGATACCAACAGTTGAGAAGTACAGAAATGTGATTAAGTGTACATGCCAAAGAAAATATAGATAGTTAGAAATCTATATTGTAATGGTTAGTCCTATGTAGCATAATTTTCATGAGTTGAGCAGGATTTCTTCCTGATTAGAATCCCTCTTTTTATTGTTTTTTCTCAGTTAATATAAGGAGCCTTATGGAGCATTTCCCCTCCACCAGTTTTCATCCCAGAAAAAAAAATATACTATCTGTAATTACCCTGTCAAGTCAGGGTTCTAATACTTTATGTACCTAAGAATATTCTAACATGTATTTTGTGGCATAAATTCCTGATGCCTGTTTCCAGGTAGTCCACATACCAACTTTTGTCCTCCAAGTCTTAAAAACTTTGTAGGATTTTGCAGCTAAAAGAAATTTTGCAGATTTTCTAATGTGACTCTATGAGGAGCTGGGTTATAATGACAAAACTCAGGACCGAAAACAGTAATGTTTCTAGGATCACAAATCTAGTTAGCTGATGGACCGACAGAGACAGTTATTGGAACCCAAATTTTCCATTCTACCTTGCTCCATCAATCACTAGGCCTTTCTTGACTAACGGTTTCATCACAGAGCAGCTTTTCTTTGTCCTTTTCAGAATAAGAGTGAACTTACAGTAAGATTATTTGTATAAGCCTAGGGATACTAAAGTTGTAAAGCATTTCTGTTTTGTTTATTTTCTTTTTTGAGACAGTCTCACTCTGTCGCCCAAGCTGGAGTGCAGTGGCAGGATCTCGGCTCACTGCAAACTCTGCCTCCTGGATTCAAGAGATTCTTCTGCCTCAACCTCTCAGGTAGCTGGGATTACAGGTGTGCGCCACCATGCCAGCTAAGTTTTGTATTTTTAGTAGAAACAGGGTTTCACCATGTTGGCCAGGTTAGTCTCAAACTCCTGACCTCAAATGATCTGCCTGCCTCAGCCTCCCAAATTGCTGGGATTACAGGCATGAACTACCGCACCCAACCCAAATTTCTGGGGTTTTTTTTCTAATTCTCTTCTCACTCCCAGCTTTCTTTCTTTTTTTCTTTCTTTTTTTTTTTTTTTTTTTTTAAGACAGAGTCTCCTACAGTTGCCCAGGCTGGAGTACAGTCTTAGTTCACTACAACCTCCACCTTCCAGGTTCAGGTGATTCTCCTGCCTCAGCTTCCCAAGTAGCTGGGATTACAGGCACCCACCACCACATCCAGCTAATTCTTGTATTTTTGGTAGAGATGGCGTTTCGCCATGTTGTCCAGACTGGTCTTGAACTCCTGACCTCAAGTGATCCACCCACCTCAGCCTCCCAAAGTGCTGGGATTACAGTCAGGAGCCACCACACCTGGCCCCAGCTTTATTTTCAAGAGACTCTGGAAAGTTTTTTTTGTTTGTTTTCTGTTTTTTATGCTGAAGAATTGTTTGAATTTGATGGGGTCATTAATAACTTAAAATTGTTTGAAGGAAATAAAGAAGTCAACAGAGGATGCCTATCTAGAAATAAGGCTCAGTTTATTGTTAGATATACCATGTTCTTCTTTGCCCTACATTAGGGAGTTGAATCATCTTCATATTCGTTATCACATCAAATATTAAGGAATTTTCATCCTTTCTTTCATGGTATGTTAGAACTATACTGAGAGACTCATTTGTGGTGAGCCCTATTTATTATCATTACTAGCATTATTACTATGTATAGATACTGCCAAATATCTATATATTGGTATTGCCAAATGCCAGATAGATAGGAACCATTCTGGAGGATCTTACATCAGTTTAAGAATCAAGAAGGAAGGGACCCAGAACAGTCTTAGAGTAGATTAACTGGAGAATTGCTGTCTAGTTAGTTGGACCACTTAACTCCTCCCTTCTCTCCTCTTTGGGCTAAGCTGAAGACAAAAACAGCATTTGTCCTCAGAATATAGCACTGAGTATGAGCATTGGGACCATAGACACACAGCAGTGTCCCACCTAGCCTGTGGACCTTAGGCTCACTCAGAAGATAAACTGCTCACACACCCTGATGAGCAGAAGCAAATCTACTCTTTCCCTCCCCTGTAGTCACTAGAGACAAGCTACCAGCAAACAGAATGACAAACTAAATTAAATTCAGAGCACCATTTATGGAAAACCAGTACCACGAAAGGGAAGAATCAAATTCAATGAAGAGAGGATCTAAATTTTTAGGAAACAGTCAATAGAACAAGACTTTAAAATGGGTAGTTATACTGGCACACTGGCTCACACCTGTAATTTCAGTGCTTTGGGAGGCTGAGTTGGGAGGATCACTTGAGGCCAGGAGTTTGAGAACAGCCTGGGCAACATAGTGAGACCCTCTCTCTGCAGGAAATTAAAATTTTTAAAAAATTAGCCAGGCATGGTGAGGCACACCCGTAGTCTTAGCTACTTGAGAACTTGAGGCAGGAGGATCACTTGAGCCCTGGAGTTTAAGGTTACAGTGAACTGTGATCACACTGCTGCACTCTAGCCTGAGCAACCAAGTGAGACCCTGTCTCTGAGAAAAAACACCTAAAAAATTAAATAAGGAGTTAATGTCCTAATACAGATGATTGTATACACACTAAAAGAAATTGCTTTGCTCTACATACTTGCCAGTACCCCCCCCCCAAAAAAAAAATGACAAAAGGAATTACCAAAAATCTTAGAAATTAAAAATTGAACAGTCAAAATAATTGTTATGCTGGGCCTGGTGATGAGTGCGCGTACTCCCGGCTACTCAGGAGGCTGATTTGGAAAGATTCCTGAGGTCAGGAGTTGGAGGCTGCAATGAGCTATGATCACGCCACTGTACTCCAACCTGGGCGATATAGCGAGACCCTGTCTCTTAAAAAAAAAAATTGAGCAGGAAAATGGGCACAGATGAAGAGCATATTAGTGGATTGGAGTCAAGCATTTTCCCCAGACAAAGCATAAAATGACAAAAAAGATAAAATCTAGAGAAAAACAATTAGATAAGCAGGTTAGAACCTAACATTTTATCATCCATTTATAATAGTATATCTAAAAAGGGAGAATGGCAACAGGGGGCAGAGGACAGAGACTAGGTTGAGTAACAGAAGAAATATTTTCCATAGCATTCCTTATGCCCTTTAATACAGTGGTGAATAGTAGAGGTGATAGGAGTCATCTTTGTCTTGTATTAAAGTTGATGACTTAGGGCAGGCACAGTGGTTCACACCTATAACCCCAACACTTTGGAAGGCCGAGGCCAGAGGATCACTTGAACCTAGGAGTTTGAGACCAGCCTGGGCATGGTGAGACTTGTCTCTACAAAAATAAAAATTACAAAATTAGGTGTGGTGGCACATTCCTGTGGCCCCAGCTACTCAGGAAGTATGAGGCAGGAAGATCGCTTGAGCCCAGGAGGTTGAGGCTGCAGTAAGCCTTGATCATGCCACTGCACTCCAGCCTGGACAACAGCCAAGACCCTATCTCAAAATAAATTAATTAGTTAATAAAGTTAGTGACATTGCTTATGTTTCATTATTAAGGTTTTTGTAAAATTTTGGTAGATAGCCCTTTATTAAGTTAAAAGCATTTATTTTATATCTACCAAAAACTAATAGTTTTGGTTTTTTATGATATTGGAGTAGGTGTTAATTTTTTTTTCAGCATGAGTTGAGATGATCACATGGTTTTGGTCTTTTAATTTGTAAGTTACAGTAACTTATTATATTGAACCATCCTTGTATTGGGAGAATTGGTATTGATATGCTATAATTTGCTAATATTTTATTTAGTTTTGCTTAAATGTTCATAATCTAGATCATAGCTTTCTCTTTTTGTGAATGTAAGGTATTTGGTCAAAAACTATTATCCTGTTTTTGAAAGACAAATTCAGATTTATCAAAACACATATATTCCCAAATCAGAATGTACCTATATTGATAGTAACAGCTTTGGGGTGCTTTATGAAAAGAAAATTTGAAGGCTGCTAAACAGTAAATGTTTAAACAGGACATTTTTTTCAAGGGATGTGATGAAAATTTTGTAATTTGTTAATTGTTTCTCCTTTTATATGTTACTCTTCATAATTCTAAGTGTAAATTTTGTTTCTCTTTAGGTACGCATAGCTGCTAAATTCATCACTCATGCACCCCCAGGGGAATTTAATGAAGTATTCAATGGTGAGTAAAGATTAGTATTTTAATCCCTCCTTAATTACTATTATTTATTGAGTACTTGCTATCTGTTTTAATTCTTATGACTTGTTGTAGCTATAGCTAAGTAAATCAAGATTCGAAGAAATTAAAATGACTTGTCCAAGGTCCTCCAGTTAGTAAATGTCAAAGCAAGAATTCAAACCCAGGTCTGAGTCAAAATAAAGCTCCTAACCCATAAATTAGGATGCCTGTCTTATGTGAGAAAAGATTTTAAGGCAGATTAGTATCAATAAATGTAGAAAATATTAAATTATTTTCATAGTTCTATTTTTTCCTTATAGATCATAGCTTAATTTTCTTTAGTGCTTTGCCTTAGGAAGTCACATGTTATGGAACACTTTTTTGGGACAGTGGGGCCGAACTGACTATATCTGGGGAGCTTGTTAAATATGCAGATTCAGCTTTATCTTCCCCTCAAGATTCGCATTCATTAGATCTGAGGTGGAACTGGTTAATCTGTATTTCATCAAGTTCTTTACCAGGTGATTCTGAATCGCAGCAGGTTGGGGAACCACAGTTAAATACATTTACAACTTTCCATACTATCTGCTGTCTTAATACATTTTACAAGATGGAAAATGTGATGGAGCATCTTAAACTTCATGATGAAATAACCATAATCCCATTTTAAGTTATTAAGTTCATCTTAAAGATTCCTTAAGTAAAATAATAATTGTTGTACATCTTGGTTCAGTTTAGCAAACATTTATTTTGAGATTCTAATTTTATATGAGAAAGTTAGCTACTCGAGAGTAACTGTATGATATTCCTCTGTACCTGGTCCAGATGGTAGAACAGTCAATAATAATCTTGATTGCTAAAATTGGGAAAAGTAACTGGGAGAAACATAAACATTTGCTTCAAGGAGTATAAGATATAACAGAAGTAAATCAAGATATTTTTTATAAAACCGTTTGTGGCTTTTGAGCACCAACAGCAAAGGAAACAAATGCAGCCTTTTTCTAGTCTTTTACATTGACTAAATTCTTAGTAACATTTTAAATAAATTTTCCTGTTGAAATTTTCTTTTTCTTTTTATTATTATTATTATTTTGACAGAGTCTTGCTCTGTCGCCAGTCTGGAGTGCAGTGGCGTGATCTCGGCTCACTGGAACCCCTGCCTCCCAAGTAGCTGGAACTACAGGTGCTCACCCCCACGCTCCACTAATTTTTTTGTATTTTTAGAAGAGATGGGGTTTCACCATGTTGGCCAGAATGGTCTCAATCTCTTGACCTCGTGATCCGCCCGCCTCAGCTTCCCAAAGTGCTAGGATTACAGGCGTGAGCCACCGCGCCCAGCCGAAATTTTCAATTTTCAGTAGAAAATTCTTCTTGAACTTTAGCTCAGATAAATTCTTGACTAACAGGCCAGGTGTGGTGGCTGACACCTGGAATCCCAGCACTTTGGGAGGCTGAGGTGGGCAGATCGCCTTAGGTCAGGAGTTCAAGACCAACCTGACCAACATGATGAAGTCCCGTCTCTACTAAAAATACAAAAGTTAGCTGAGCGTGGTGGCAGGCGCCTGTAATCCCAGCTACTCAGGAGGCTGAGGCGGGAGAATCTCTTGAACCGGGGAGGTGGAGGTTGGAGTGAGCTGAGATTGCGCCATTGCACTCCAGCCTGGGCGACAAGAGCGAGACTTCGTCTCCAAAAAAAAAGTGACTAGACTTCTGACACACAGCTTTTTAAAAAGGTTGTAGACCTCACATTAGATTCTCCAATGAAAAATGTGTTTTAAGAATTTCACTGTCACTGGCTGAATTGTGCCTAGCTTTCTTGATATGATATTGTAGAAGAGCCTGCAATTCTTAATCTATGCTCATATTAAAGGATTCATTTAAATACAGAATTAGCACTCTTTACCTGTGGCTTTCTATAAACCATGTTACTCATTTGCTATGAAGTTCCTTGAGACTATATAGCACACATAATTGTACACAAATCTGTGAACATTAGCATCTTTATATTTGCATGTTTAGAATTTCTACTCATATAGTACACCTGAAGACTAATCTTACAAAGCCTGAATTTTAAAAATTGCATCTAGAAATCTGCTAAAATTTCTCAAATTTATCCTCCACTGAACATTGTAACATTTTTCTTCCTCAGATGTTCGGCTACTACTTAATAATGACAATCTCCTCAGGGAAGGGGCAGCACAGTAAGTATCTTTCCAAATCCACTTAGAATGTTATTCTAACATTGGATAAACTATGTTGACAGTGAACTAGCACCCTGAAAACAAAGTTTAAAATACTTCAAAGTAAAGCAGTTGGGTTTAGCAATTTTCGTTGTTTTTTTTAATTGGAAAAAACATGTTCCCCCAATTGTTATTTACTTCCTCAAAGCTTATTATAATATATGAACTAGTTTTTATTTCTGCCCACATTTGCCCCATTAAAGCAGAGTTTAATGCTAGCTGTTAGGTTTTCCTTTACAGTTGTTCTAGTTCATGTTGAGTTTTTTTAAACAGCTAGCTATACATAGGAATGATCTGCCAGTGAGGAATGATAATGTTTAAGAATAGCAAATATTAATAAAGTGCCTTAATAGTGAGAATTAACCATAGGATAAAAGCATGATTAGGTTACCTAATCATTGACTCCTTATCACTCTGAAGCTAATTAATCTTTCTAAAATATTTCCATTGTGTCCTTGCCTTCAAAACTACTACAATGGTGCCTCTTTTTTTTTTTTTTTTTTTTTGATACCTTCTATAATAAAATCTAAACTTGCTGTAGCTTTCAACGCTCCCTGTTGTCTGGCTTTATCACTACTCTACTCTTCAACACAAAGTTCTGTTTCAGTTGCTGTCTACCCAACTGGCTCAGAGTTCCTTTGTAAAGAGTTGGATAATGGCTAGGTGGGGTAGGGATGGGGAGACAGAACAAGGACATGTTGATGCAGAGCAACAAATAATTATCATAAAGTCATTGGGTATGATATATAATTGGTTTAGATTTTAGCCATAGAAAACTGTTGTAAGAGCTGCTGCCTGGGAAACAATCTGCCCTGTCCATACTGCTTTTTTGGAACTCATTTTGGGGCTAGATTCTGCAAACAGAATTTGCATAGCTTTACTGTAATTGTCATCATGAATGATACCCTAATTATACATTGATTTAAGGAAGCTAGGCTCACATCAGATATACTCTAATGATGGTTTCTCTTAGATTCATAGAATCTGCCATACAAAAGGACATTCATCATTTGCTAGTTTAACTCCTCTCTGCTTTCTTTCACTGAAAGAATTTAATCAACATCTGTCAATAGACAGTTATCTAATCTGAATGCTTCTAGTAATAAGGAATTCACAATCTCACAAGGCAAGTTCTTCAGTTTGCCTGCCATACTGGTCCCAGTTTTATCCTTGAGAGCTACCCACAATAAATCTGCTCTGTACATCACTTGATAAGCTGAAAGGGGTGGATGTTGAATATCACCCGAGTGTGATTGCAAACTAAAGCCTGTTATCCTATTTCCAATTAGAACCAAAGAGAAGCTGGTATGTAGCTTCTCCGCCTTTTGGTTAAGATTAAGAGAAGTTGGTATGTAGTTCAGATACTTCATTTGCTTTAATTGCACTGACACTAAAGCTTTGTATTTATAAATATTCTGGTTCTTATAGACTATAGGTTCTTAGGGAACCCTCTTGTTAAGAGAATTTTAAATATTTGATTTTCCATAGAGAAGACCCAAATATTTGATTTTCCATAGAGAAGAAAAATTCAGTCTTATTTCTGTATTAAAGCATTTCAGTCCCTTGGCCATAGTCCTCATAGTAACTGCTCAATTAATGTTTTCATAATCATTATCACAATTATTGCCTTCAGTCTTTATAAAATGAAGGTCTTGAAGTAGCTAAGATTTGCCATCTTTCCTGGATTTGCTCCTGTTTCTGGCCACCAGAACCATCCCCAGATAATTCCAGAGCTTCTGGAATGAGTAGGGTGTTGTAAGTTACGTTAAAGAGTGAATTTCATTCTGACAGAGATAGTGAGATTGTTTTGAGCAGAGAATAACATAATGAGACTTATATTTTAGAATAATCACTAGCTCCTGTGTAGAGGGGCAAAAGCTGAGGTAAGATGAGTAATTGCAAGACTATTAGAATAGTTCAGGGATAGATGCTAGTGGTTGGACTAGAGTGGTAGCAGTGGGGGTGGTGGGAAGGAGTCAGATTCTGAATATGTACTTAAGTAGGGCCTACAAGATTTACTGATGGACTGGATGTGAAGTGTGAGAGAAAGAGAAGAATCAAAGATCACCCCAAGTTTTTGGCTTAGGCAGCTGATAAAATGGAGATCCTGTTTACTTGAGATGGAATTAAAGGTAAGGACATTTTCGTGTTAGTGTTTGTAATCCATAGTCTTAGGACGTATACTAGAATAAAATATTTACTTCTTACTCGTTTTTTTTTTTAAACTAATATTTATTCTACTTTTTATGAATAATTTATATCCTTTCTGAAGAGCCAATATGTTTGGGATTAATTTTGCTACATGGGGATGTAGTGCTTTAAGAAGTAAAACACAGTAATAACTTTTGAGGCTGAGGCAGGAGAATCACTTGAATCTGAAAGGTGGTGGTTGCAGTGAGCCAAGATTGCACCACAGCACTCTAGCCTGGGCAACAGTGAAACTCCATCCCCTGCCCAAAAAATAAATAAATAAATAAACAAAATAGACAGTAATAACTTTTAACAAAATAAGATTGAAAATTAGCTTTAGAGGCTGGGCACGGTGGCTCACTCCTGTAATCCCAGCACTTTGGGAGGCTGAGGCAGGCGGATCACCTGAGGTTGGGAGTTCAAGACCAGCCTGACTAACATGGAGAAACCCTGTCTCTACTAAATATACAGAAATTAGCCAGGCGTGATGGCACATGCCTGTAATCCCAGCTACTCAGGATTAGCTGAGTAGATGATCCAGCTGAGGCAGGAGAATCGCTTGAACCCGGGAAGTGGAGGTTGCAATGAACCAAGATCACGCCGTTGCACTCCAGCCTGGCATCTGAAAAAAAAAAAAAAAAAAAAAAAACTTTAAATGTTTGAAGAAGTTGACATTTTGTTATTTTGCTTTATCTTGAAAAGCCTAGGGAAAGTTTAACACTCTGCTTGAAACTAGTGGTCTCCATCCTTTTGTAGTTCGTAAGTGTGATGGTTGAGTTTTCACATGCATGTGAGATGTGCCTCCCTCAAACCTTGTTATGTTGGCACATTACCTGTCTGACATGGGAAAAAAATACTAGCCGTCTGTTTTAATAGGTTAAAATTGGGAATGCTGTGAGAAGACAGATACTTTTCAAGAATATAAGTGTAACTCTTATTTCCATCTTTCTTTTATCTTGTTTTTTGCTTTAGCTTTGTAAAATGTATTAGAGAGCCATTAAAAATGCAGAATTTCAAAAATCAAGCTTTGGACAAATAAACAGTAATATTAGGCATGTACTTTGATTATTTACGCATTCCTCTTTTAAAAATAACTACTCTGTGCCTGAGGCTCTGCTTTTATACTTGACTCATGCTCAACTCTCACTTCACCTTCTTCGCATGTCAGATGCCTTCTGACATTTAATTATAGTTTCTCGTGACTTTGAGAGCCGAGAAAAAAAAAATCATTTCCAAAATAGTGTATCAATGGAAAATTCTTTTTAATTAATGAAAGCTTCTGCCCAAACAATTAAAATTGTTGGCAGTTCACAATAATCAGATTGCTTCAAACTTTGGAATTAGCTGAGTGTGGTGGTGCGCACCTGTAGTCCCAGCTACTCAGGAAACAGATGGGGAAATCTCTTGAGCCCGGGTGTTTGAGGCCAGCCTGGCAACATAGTGAGACTATCTCAAAACAAACCAACTTTGGAATTGTCTAAGTAGAGGGTCTTTTGGAGCTTAGGAGCAAAGAGGAAAAGGTAATTTCAGAGTTTAAGGAGCTTCCAAGATCTCCGTGAAGAGGAGTCCCTTCAGAAAGCTGGAAGGCATTATGTTAACACTGGATGTCTGGGGAGAAAGGGGAAAAGTACCGGGTACTGTTTTCACATTTCCTTTAACTATTCTGTGAACCACCTTTGTGTTTATTTACACATAATTCTTTTCTCTCTCCCTCCTTTTTTTTTTTTCAAAAAAAACTTTTTAAAAAAACAGTGCATTTGCCCAGTATAACATGGATCAGTTCACGCCTGTGAAGATAGAAGGATATGAAGATCAGGTAATAATTGCCTTTTAGAAGGCTATGCCTGGGACATAGTAGAAATCCTATTAATAGAAACCAAAGCAGATGTCTGAACCAGGTGCTGAGTAAATTTGTCTTAGTTTTTTTAGTTTTTGTACGTACTCTACATGTTACGATATTTTTCCTCTTTCTGATAACACTAGCAGTTTCTTTGACAAGAAAGGAGAGCAGCCTCTAACAAGAACAGTGAAAATGGAAGTATTTAAGTCGTACAGGTTTTCCAGCTGTCTTTAATTCTCCTTGATAAGAGTAACAGCAGACATATTTAATGGAAAAACAGAGGCACTCCTGAAATTTAGACTACTTATTTATTACTTTAGGATTTTGGTGGTTGGAAAATGGGGTGAGAAAACAGTTTACTTTATGTATTTTTTCATTTTTGAACCATGTGAATGTATTACCTATTATAAATGCTAAGTGTAATGGCCCTAAAGTTTCATAATGACTCTGGAAAAAATCTGTGAAAAAAATACAAAAGTGTACATAAAAGTTATCACAGCTATGTATAAAATAACTATATAGATAATATATTAGAAACCAAGAAATGAAGTATATTATTAATATGGGGGATATTTTGTAGTTTAAAGTTGACTTATTCATAAATGTAATATTCTTAATAATATGGGACTTGGTTGAAAAATTATGAAAGAGAAATCTGACGAAATGAAAAGTTAACTGCCTCAGAATTTTTATTGATGTGTTTCACAAAAGGCAGTAAGAATTGTCTTTTTTACAAAGTTACTCATATGTTTAATCATTCTTTGGAAGGTCTTAATTACAGAGCACGGTGACCTGGGTAATAGCAGATTTTTAGATCCAAGAAACAAAATTTCCTTTAAATTTGACCACTTACGGAAAGAAGCAAGTGACCCTCAGCCAGAAGAAGTAGATGGAGGTCTGAAGTCTTGGAGAGAATCCTGTGACAGTGCTTTAAGAGCCTATGTGAAAGACCATTATTCCAACGGCTTCTGTACTGTTAAGTATCTGCTTCATTATCAAAGAGTGTTTTCTTATATTTACCTTATCCTTTGGAGACTTTGGCCTACCAAACATCCCTTCTTTCTTCTTAATCATGCTCTCTTCTCCTCTGCATTTTATTCCCTAAATCATTTTGGAAAGGGGTATAAATAAATGGAAATTTTTATATGGAAAAGTTCTTTTTAAAATCCCAATGCGCCGGGCGCGGTGGCTCAAGCCTGTAATCCCAGCACTTTGGAAGGCCGAGACAGGCAGATCACGAGGTCAGGAGATCGAGACCATCCTGGCTAAGATGATGAAACCCCGTCTCTACTAAAAAATACAAAAAATCTAGCTGGGCGAGGTGGCGGGCGCCTGTAGTCCCAGCTACTCGGGAGGCTGAGGCAGGAGAATGGCGTGAACCCGGGAGGCGGAGCTTGCAGTGAGCTGAGATCCGGCCACTGCACTCCAGCCTGGGTGACAGAGCGAGACTCTGTCTCAAAAAAAAAAAAAAAAAAAAATCCCAATGCACAAAAAATTTAGATATCTGTGTATTCTGTTTTCACATTTGACTTATGAGAAATGCCTTACACCCATCAGGAAAAGGTCTTTGTTTTTTTTTTTTTCCGTTCTTTTTTTAAATTAACCTTTTAAATTAATTTTTTTCTTGTTTGTATTTTTACCCAGATCTAAAAGGTCTTTGGTTTGGACACAGAGAAAAAATGGTATACTAAGATTGTTTAGAGAGCTATTGCTCATATTTGTGACTTTTTGATATAGGCATTTTTACACAAAGCTACTTCTACATAGTTTAGATATTTATATTAGGTAATCAAAACTATTAGAACTAAACAATTGGCTGGGTACGGTGGCTCATGCCTGTAATCCCAGCACTTTGGGAGGCCAAGGTGGGCAGATCACTTGAGGCCAGGAGTTCGAGACCAGCCTGGCCAACATGGTGAAACTTTGTCTCTACTTAAAACATACAAAAAGTAATTGGATGTGGTGGTGCACACCTGTAGTCTCAGCTACTCAGGATGCTGAGGCACAAGAATCACTTGAACAAGGGAGGTGGAGGTTGCAGTGAGCTGAGACCACCCCACTACACTCCAGCCTGGGCAACAGAGTGAGACTGTCTCAAAAAAACAAAAAACAAAAAAACCAAACGATTTTTTAAAAATCAGGAATGATTTTCTTTTTGTTGTTGTTGTTTTGTTTTTTGAGACAAAGTCTCACTCTGTCACCCAGGCTAGAATGCAGGGGCACCTTGTCGGCTCACTGTAACCTCCATCTCCTGGGTTCAAGCAATTCTTCTGCTTCAGCCTCCTGAGTAGCTGGGATTACAAGTGCCCACCAACACACCCGGCTAATTTTTATATTTTTAGTACAGACACTAGAGACGGGGCTTCACCGTGTTGGCCAGGCTGGTCTCGAACTCCTGATATCAGGTGATCTGGCTGCCTTGGCCTCCCAAAGTGCTGGGGTTACAGGCGTGAACTGCTGCGCCTGGCCTGATTTTCTTTTACTACCTCTTGACTGTAAAAATAGATAAATTTGACTTTATCATGATTTTTCCTTTATAAAATTATGGCATATTAAGAAAAATATTGATTCGAATATTTTTTATTTTTAAATTGACAAAAATATGGTATGTACAACATGATGTTTTCAATATGTATACATTGTGGAATGGCTGTATTGAACTAATAACATGGATTATTAGTACACATATTTATCATTTTTTTGTTGTGGGAAAATCTCTTTTAGCAATTTTCACTAGAATATTTTAAATATGCAATGATGAATTACATGGCAGTCTAGAATACAGTTAGGAGCACTTACTTTGAAGCCTAACTAACTAGTTTGAATCCTGGCCCTGCCAGTTAATTAGTTGTATGACCTTAGGTAAATTACTTAACATCTCTGTGCTTCAATTATTTGACTGTAAAATGGAAATAATTGTTTTTACCTCACAGAGTTGTTGTGAAGATTTAATGAATTAGTAATATATGTAATATATGCCTGGAACAGTGCCTGGCACAAAGTAAGCTCTACATAAATGTTAGATAAATGTTAGGCTAGGTGTCATTATGTTTGATTTTTTTTTTTTTTTTTTTAAATGAGAATACCCATTATAGTGGACTGAACAAGTATGGAATTCCTGTTGGGAAGCCAGTATTGCAAAGGGGAGACATGATAGACTCCCATTTAGAAATTGACTGTTTAATCCTAAATATACTTTGAATTTATTGTCTGTTATCCATTCAAAGTTTGTCACTACCCATTCTTAATTTGGAGAGCTCCAGCACCAAATAACCCTACTGTGTCCTTAGCTATCATATGAGCTACAGAAAGTCATGGAATTGTTCTGATGGTGTCTGCTGTATATAAGTGTCCTGTGACTATGTCTTCAGCTCACCTGCTTAGTAGTCCATAATTTCCTCTCATTATTCCCTATCACATTTTCTACATAGTGTGTTGCAAACATTTTTCGTTGTCCTCTGACAGGCATCTAATCTCCCATGTTTTGTAAGGATCGAAACTGACAGAAAATCTTTTTTTTTTTTTGTTTTGAGACAATCTAACTCTGTCTCCCAAGCTGGAGTGCAATGGTGTGGTCTAGGCTCCCTGCAACCTCCCTTTCCTGGGCTCAAGCGATTCTCCTGCCTCAGCCTCCCGAGTAGCTGGAATTACAGGCGCCTGCCACTACACCTGGCTAATTTTTATATTTTTAGTAGAGACGGGGTTTCACTATATTGGCCAGACTGATCTTGAACTCCTGACCTCATGATCTGTTCGCCTCAGCCTCCCAAGTAGCTAGGACCACAGGTGCATGCCACCATACCTAGCTAATTTTTGTGTGTGTGTGTGTGTGTGTGTGTGTGTGTGTGTGTACTACAAGGCATGAGCCACGTGTGTGTGTGTGTGTGTGTGTGTGTGTGTATGTGTACTACAAGGCATGAGCCACCATGCCCGGCCTATTTCTCCTTCTTTGTCTGCCCTTTCCACTTTGCCCTTTCTCCCTCTTCTCCACTTTTTCCCTTCTCTCATCTCTCCCTGCATCACCACCAAATCAGTACACATTCTTCCCCTGCTAATGCCATTTCCTCTCTCTACTTCTGAACCCTTTGATTTTTTACTTTAGTCCCCATTGTACAGAAACTGCTCTGAGTTTACTAATGCTTCGTGAGTTACCTAGTCCAATGTCCTTTTCCTTGTCTATGACTTCCGAATGGCATTTCACACTGAAGCCAATCAACTACTTCTAGAAATTATCTTTTACTTAGGCTGGAGTTTTGCTCTTTTTGCCCAGGCTGGAGTACAGTGGCATGATCTCAGCTCACTGCAACCTCCGCCTCTCAGGTTCATGCAATTTTCCTGCCTCAGCCTCCCGAGTAGCTGGGATTACAGGCACCCACCACCACACCTGGCTAATTTTTGTATTTTTAGTAGAGACGGGGTTCCACCGTGTTGGCCAGGCTGGTCTTGAACTCCTGACCTCAGGTGATCCCCCCTGCCACGGCCTCTCAGAGTGCTGGGATTACAGGTGTGAGCCATTGCACCCAGCCCCCTAATTATTCTTACTCTGTTTGTACTAAGTTCTTTTTTTCCCCTACCTTTGTAAATGTAGGCATTCCCCAAAGTTCATAGTTCATTTAATGCAGGTAAAGTAACATAGACTTCGGTGTCACAAAAACAGTGGGGATTCTACCTTTGGATTCTAGCTTTACCACTTTCTGAGTCACCTTAGGCAAGAAGCTTTGTGAACTTCAACTTCTCATCTGTAGATGATAACAATATATTTCATCAGATTTATTGGAGGAAAAAGAAAATACATGTAGAAACATATTTTGTGGACTATAAAGCACTTTTTTTTTCTTACTTTCCCTTGGTGATTGTATTTCCATTCACCTCTCCCACACTAAGGAAGAGTTAGTGTTTCTAACTACTAACTAGATATCTCCATCTGTAGTTCCCAGTTTGTTAATGACACCACCATCTTTTTAGTCACCCTTTAGTTCCTTCTTTCCTTTGCCTGTCATTTGCAATATTCTGCTAGACTTTGATTGTTCTTCTGCATTCTGTATGCAGCTCTTCCTTTCCATTCCCTTTAATACAACCCTGGCTTGTTGCCTAGATTAATCCTGTGGCCTCCTAACCAAGCTTCAGCTTTTCTTCGTTTTATCTTGAATACCAGTATTGATTATTCTCCCACAATATTAGTTCTAGTCATGTTTTGCTGTCTCTCTATTGCCTATAGAATAAAGTCTTAAACTTCTTACTTTACATCTACTATTACATGACCTAAATCCACCATCCTGTTTTGTCTTTCATTGGTTCACTTCACACACACCCTCCAAACATGACAGAACTATCAGCCTTTCACTGAACAAGTCCTTAGTTTCCTGTCTCGCCTTTGTTTTCAGTCTCCACTTATCAGAATCTCATCTGTCTTGTATGACCCAGCCTAAATGGCACCCGCCTTGTACCCCAAACCAAGAGCAGTATTTCCCTCTGTTTTCGTTGTATCACTGTCTCTGGTAGAACCTAACATGTTCTGCTTTGTTTTCATATCCCATGTGCACTATTGTGTTGTAAGCTCATTTTATCTGATTCTTTGTCTCCCCCAAGGATTTAACACGCCACTTTTGTACAATGCGTGTTGTTTAAATTAAATGTGTTTGGAGTCTATTTAACTATTTTTGTTTTCCCAATAATAGGTTTATGCTAAAACTATCGACGGGCAACAGACTATTATTGCATGTATTGAAAGCCACCAGTTTCAGCCTAAAAACTTCTGGTAAGAAATAGATATTCTCTTCTATTTGTATCTAATTTATATCCGAAAGAAACCAGCAGTTGATACTTGGTTTTTAATCCAACTAGCTTGGAATAATTATTTAACTTACAGACTTCAGTTTTCTATCTGTAAATGAGAGATTAAGATTCCTTACAGTTCTGGGTTTTATAATTATATTTTCCTTTAAAAGTTACTCTTACTTTGAGTGAGAACAAGTGATTAGTAAAGTGCCCTGTTGAAAATCTGAGTTTTACTTGGCTTAGGGTTAATGCTACTTGGGTTAATTGCATAACTCAGCAGCCTATTCATCTGATTTTGGAAGAGCCTCCCATGAGCAGAATAGGCATGGTTTTCCATTTCGAGGGAAAAAAGGAAAAATGAAAGTCAAAATAACTTAGAAAAGGCTTATGGTCAGGCCACTTAGATTCAGACTTTTATTTGAGTAGACAGAGCTTTGGGTTTGCCAAACTGGAAATGACAGTTTCTCTTTTTTTTTTTTTTCTTTTTTTGCACCCCTCTTTCCCAACTTCTGTACCTCAGTGGCAAATCACTTCTTTCTTGTGCTTATTGCTAATTCTGCAATGTTGTGTGTGTGTGTTTTAATAGGAATGGTCGTTGGAGATCAGAGTGGAAGTTCACCATCACACCACCTACAGCCCAGGTGGTTGGAGTGCTTAAGATTCAGGTGAGATTCCAACATGTTTATAGACTTAAAACTTCACATCTTTAAAACATGTGCAAGTTGCTCTGGTATTAAATAAGGACCAAGTATATGTAGATGCAAAGGGAGACTGATGGTAGTGAATAGAAATAGAAGCCTCCTTCTTGGGGTAGTAAACAGAGAGAGCTATTCTGAGTTGATAAAGGATAGTATGTAGAGTATATGGCAACATGGTTATTGTTATTTTTCCTTTAAAGGAAACATAAGATATATCTAGGAATTATCAAACAGCAGTTTTAGGAAAGAATTAAAATTAATAATAATAATTATTATTATTTTTTGGGATAGTCTCACTCCATCACCCAGACTGGAGTACAGTGACATGATCTCAGCTAACTGCAACCTCCACTTCTCAGCCCAGGCTGGGTTAATTTCTAAAACTTATAACTAGAGAGAATGGCAGGTGTTTTGGAATATAAATAGCCTAGCAGAAGTAGATTGATTGATTGATTGATTGATTGATTGATTGATTGATTTTTGAGACGGAGTTTTGCTCTTATTGCCCAGGCTAGAGGTGCAATGGCATGATCTCGGCTCTTTGCAACCTCTGGCTCCTGGGTTCAAGTGATTCTCCTGCCTCGGCCTCCCAAGTAGCTGGGATTACAGGCATGTGCCACCACGCCCGGCTAATTCTCTATTTTTAGTGCAGGCGGGGTTTCTTCATGTTGGTCAGGCTGGTCTCAATCTCCTGACCTCAGGTGATCCACCCGCCTCGGCCTCCCAAATTTCTGGGATTACAGGCATGAGCCACTGCATCTTGCCCAGAAGTAGATTTCTAATGCGGATGTCAGGGTAGACAGGCAGCTGAATAAGATAGCTGTTAACTCATTTGATGCCTATCTGGATTGAAGTTTAATATCCTAGCAGAGGTTTGACTTTCTAAATTTAGGGTGATTTAATATTTAAGCTTCACTAACTCTAAGGTCAGAATAGGTACAGGTGACTGAGAAGATCAGTACCTAATTGTACCTGTATTATATTGTGTTAAGCTGTGCTTCAACAACAATTACCAAGAGTTGTCTTTTTTTTTTTTGAGGAGGAGGAGGAGTCTCGCTCTGTCACCCAGCCTAGAGTGCAGTGTACGATCTTGGCTCACTGCAACCTCTACCTCCTGGGTTTAAGCAATTCTCCTGCCTCAGCCTCCCAAGTAGCTGGGATTACAGGCACGCACCACCATGCCCAGCTAATTTTTGTATTTTTAGTAGAGGCGAGAGTTCACTATGTTGGCCAGGCTGGTCTTGAACTCCTGACCTCAGGTGAGCCACTGCGCCCAGCCAAGGGTTGTCTTTTTTAATGCTCTAATTTAATCAAGTGCATAGGTAATAAATTCTGTAAAAATAAATCTCCTCTTTTTATATATACCTATAGCTTCCTGCAACAAGTAGCTCCTGGCCATAGGAGCTTGCCCAACTCAGGTGAGACAGGCTGGTGTTGAGTTCACAGCTCTGGGAGCAGCCCTCAGTGATGTGTAAGAGTTGGTAGATAAATATGACAGCTTCCTCAAGTAGGACAACTCTGAAGCATGTTCTATTAAGTCTTCCAGAGCCCAGTACCCACAGCTGTAACCTGCTCATAAATGTACCTGTAAGGCTTCCTTCCCTTCTGTGTCTCACTTCTTCTGTCCCCTACTATAGCTTTGTGAGATTTGCTCCCAAATAAACTACTTTTCCTCTAATCTTTGTCTTGGGGTCTGCTTCTGGGAAGGTGCAGCCTAAGGCAGCATACTGTTCTGTTTCTGTTAACCAAATATCTTAGTAGCCTAACGCTCTAGACCTCTTGTAACTGTGGCATCAGCATTAACTTCCTGGAACCATGGTATCAGCATTGTAGAAGCTTACTGTAAATTTTGTGTAAATAAATTTTACTTTGTTTCTAGATGGAAATAGCCATTTGTATTTTAACTTTGCCAGTGCAAACCTATAAAATAAGAGCACACATCACAAAGGGTGATAATTTATGGTAAGATTCAAAATACAGCCCAGTGTACAGACCCACATTTAAACCTTTTTAAGCACAAATTGATCACACTTTCGGGGAAGGCTTATTTCATTTACATATCTTTTAAATTTTGGAGTGAGAATTACTTGGAAAAGTCATGAAGATATTTAGCCTTTCAGGCTAGTCTATAGGCAAAAGCATCGTTCTGAGAAGGCAATAATTTCTGAGGATTTATGTTGATGACAGTCATGTTGAAATATGTATTAGTTAATTGAACCATTTTCATGTTAGCAGATGAGACCTAGAAAAGGTCTTAGAACACGTAAGTTTTGAGCTTAATTTCTTTCTTGAAACGGTGTGTCTCGCTCTATCACCTAGGCTGGAGTGCAGTGGTGCTTTCCTAGCTCACTGCAACCTCAAATTCCTCAACTGAATGATCCTCCCACCTCATCCTCCCAAGTACCTGGTGCTACAAGCACACGCCACTGTACCTGGCCAACTGTTTTTATTTTTTGTAGAGTCGGGGTCTCACTATATTGCCCAGGCTGGGTTAATTTCTAAAAATTATAATATCATTAGTGTATTAGGTAATGAAATTAATATTTTTTAGAATTTTTCTTTTTTCCTTTTTTTTTTTTTTTTAAAAGACGGAGTCTCGCTCTGTCGCCCAAGCAAGAGTGCAGTGGTAGGATCTCGGCTCACTGCAAGCTCCGCCTCCCGGGTTCATGCCATTCTCCTGCCTCAGCCTCCTGAGTAGCTGGTACCACAGGTGCCCGCCACCACACCTGGCTAATTTTTTGTATTTTTAGTAGAGACGGGGTTTCACTGTGTTAGCCAGGCTGGTCTTGAACTCCTTACCTCGTGATCTGCCTGTCTTGGCTTCCCAAAGTGCTGGGATTACAGGTGTGAGCCACCACGCCCAGCCCTAGAATTTTTCATTGAGATCATAGCAGTGAGGCTTATTGACCTTACCCTATATTCCTTTCCATGTCCTAATTAAGAAATATAACAGAAGTTCAGACTAATTGTATAGTCTTTATTCTTGAACAAAAAGAATATGCTCTGCATACCTCCTCTCTTTAGACAAGTTCTGAGAAATAGAAGTTCTTGTTTCTTCTATGGCCAGATCTCTGTTTTTTTTTTTTTAAATATCTCCCATCCTGTTTGTACTCATCCCCCACCCTGCCCCCTTTTTGTTTTCGTTTTGTTTTGTTTGAGATGGAGTCTTGCTCTGTCGCCAGGCTGGAGTGCAGTGGCACGATCTTGGCTCATTGCAACCTCCACCCCCTGGGTTCAAGCAATTCTCCTGCCTCAGTCACCCAAGTAGTGGAGAGTACAGGCGCATGCCACCACGCCGGGCTAATTTTTTGTATTTTTAGTAGAGTCCGGGTTTCACTGTGTTAGCCAGGATGATCTTGATCTCCTGACCTCGTGATCTGCCCACCTTGGCCTCCCAAAGTGCTGGGATTACATTTGTGAGCCACTGCACCTGGCTCATTCCCCTTCTGAATGTTCTTTTCAGTCCCTGAACCTCTAGTTTTTTAATGAAAAAAAACAAAACTGATACTTGATTGTGACCTACTTGTATTTTAATATTCTTATCTATTGGGATTTTAACCTTTATATGTCATCATCATTGAGCCCAGTCTTTTTGCCCACATCTTTGCTATTCTGATTTTACATGTAAGTATTAGTGGTTCTTATTATCACCCTTCTTTTCCAGTGGATTTTCATCTTGTCTCCAGTGGATTCCAGTCTAGCTCTGTTGCCCAGGCTGGAGTGCAGTGGCGCAGTCTCAGCTCACTGCAGCCTCTGCCTCCTGGGTTCAAGTGATTCTCCTGCCTCAGCCTCCCAAGTAGCTGGGATTACAGGCACCCGCCACCATGCCCGCCTAATTTTTTTTTGTATTTTTAGTAGAGAAGGGATTTCACCATGTTGGTCAGGCTGGTCTCGAACTCCTGACCTCAAGTGATCTGCCCTCCTTGCCTCCCAAAGTGCTGGGATTAAATATGTGAGCCACCATGCCTGTTCTCAGTGGATTCTTATATTGTCTTTTCTTCTTTAACCTCTTAGAAAGCCAAAAGGTAAAATTTCAGGGTTTAGAGAGGGTATGGAAAGTCTAGCTTCTCTTGCCCATCTGGATAGAACCAGCTGTTTGTCCTCATTAAAGGAGATATTTGCCAGGCACGGTGGCTCACGCCTGTAATCCCAGCACTTTGGGAAGCAAAGGCATGGGGATCATGAGGTCAAGAGATCGAGACCATCCTGGCCAACACGGTGAAACCCCATCTCTATTAAAACTACAAAAATTAGCTGGCCATGGTGGCATGCGCCTGTAGACCCAGCTATGCGGGAGGCTGAGGCAGGAGAATTGCTTTAACCCAGGAGGCAGAGGTTGCAGTGAGCCGAGATAGGCCACTGTGCTCCAGCCTGGGTGACAGAGCACGACGCTGTCTCAAAAAAAAAAAAAAGAAGATACTTGTTTTTGTCCTTTAAACAAGGATATGTAGGGGGTTTATGTTGTCCAGGGAAGTCTTTTTGTTGCAAACAGGTTTCTGCCTAGATGAAGCTTGGCTGTTAGTTATGTCCTTCTAATGATATCCACAAAGAGTAAGCCCCTGCTGAGACACTATTTCTCCCCAGATCAAGGAATTTCTAACTTTTTGACAAAACATAGCATTGGGAAGTACTACATATGTTGTATAGCTCTGGAATTGGACCTAATTCAAATCCTAGCTTCTCCTCTTATTAGGTGTGTGAACATGAATAAGTTATTGTTTAATAACCGCTTCAAGGCAAGTTTCAGTTTCCTCAGCTATAAAATAGGGTTAGTTGTAGTCCTCATCTCATAAGAGTTTCTGTAAAGATTAAATGAGGTGGCCTAGCGCAGTGGCTCATGACTGTAATCCCAGCACTTTTGGAAGGCCGAGGTGGGTGGATCACGAGGTCAGGAGTTCAAGACCAACCTGGCCAACATGGTGAAACCCAGTCTCTACTAAAATTACAAAAGTTAGCCAGGCTTGGATGCGGGTGCCTGTAATCCCAGCTACTCGGGAGTCTCAGGCAGGAGAATCACTTAAACCTGGGAGACGGAGGTTGCAGTGAGCCGAGATCGTGCCATTGCACTCCAGCCTGGGTGACAAGAACAACACTCAAAAAGAAAAAAAAGATTGAATGAGGGAATATAAGTAATAGTGAAGTCTTTACGCAGCTGAAGTCTTTATGCAGCTGAAATTTTTACTACTTTTCTAACTGTCACATTTCTTATTCATGATAGCCATTTCAGTATGGTTAGTGCACTCCAGCCTGGCACTTCACTTTACCTTACATATTCAGAACTACTTCTATCTTTTTAAAAATATCTGATTTACCAATAAAATATTTGTTTTTCTGTCCTGTCTTTAACCCTCAATGAGACTTTTCCTGTACCTGGTCAGTTCTGCTTACCAATATTGATGATAATGTATATGGAGAAATGTGCCAAATATTAGGTATTAGGATCCATTGAAACTCCTTGGTTTTCACAGAGAAAAACTAATGTTTAATGACTTTAATTATTTTAATATTGTTAAGAGTGGGATCTTATTTACCTTTGTATTCACAATGCCTAGCACAGTGCTTAGAATGTGAAAAGCATGTAATAAATGTTTGTTGAACTTAATAATCAGTTTTCCCTGCTAAGGAAAAAGCATTCTTAAACTTAAGTGTTCTGTGAATTAATTAACCACCATTGTGAATTACCATTGCTTATATTAATTATTTGTTCAGAATTGGTAAAAAGGCTCATCAACTTAAAGATAGCTTAAAGCATGGATTTGTGTCCTAAGTAGCAGGTTTCTCTATGAACTTCCCCTAAAAAGATTCATACATTGTCTCACACAGGTTCACTATTATGAAGATGGCAATGTTCAGTTGGTTAGTCATAAAGATGTACAGGATTCACTAACTGTTTCAGTGAGTATGGAATATTTAGTGTCTGTCTTACTCATGTCTCATCTTTCTTTAAAAAATTAGTTTTGATCCTGAGTGCTGATTCTGCCAGTAGAAATTCAGTTTGCTTTTAATGTTTTGATTTTGGCCACGTCTGTTAGTGCCTCTTACCACCAACCAGCATATATTAGTTCACAGTTTTTGACTCAAAATATTGATTATGGCTTTAGACAAATGTCCTTCTTAGTCGCTGTCTCTCAATTGTAATAGTCACTCAAGGACAGCAATACCTTCAATCAATAAATACCAAGAGCAAGGAAAGTTTACCAAACTGCATCCTATAGGGCTGCATTTATATCATTAGAGAAAAACATTTTTAGGAGTATTCAATTAGAATGTTTTGTGGTTTGGTGTTGTCATTTTACTTGAGACGGGAACTCACTCTGTTGCCCAGGCTGGAGTGCAAGGAAGGACATGATCACAGCTCACTGCAGCCTCAAGCTCCCAGGCTCAAGCGATCCTCCCACCTCAGCCTCCCAAGTAGCTGGGACCACAGGTGCATGCCACCATGCCCAGCTAATTTCTTTATTTTTGGTAGAGATGAGGTCTCTATGTTGCCCAGGCTGGTCTCAAACTCCTAGACTGAAGTGATCCTCCTGCCTCAGCCTCCCAAAGTACTGGGATTATAGGTGTGAGCCACCGTGCCTGGCCACTATTGTGTTCTATACCTTGAAAGAAGAGACATGATTTGTTCTTGTATTTCTTTGATAGTCTCATTACTTCTTTAAGTTCTTAGAAGTTACTGAGTACCCCCAAAGAGTTTTTGTTTATGTGTTATATCTATCAATGTTTACCTCACTAAAAATTAAAGCTGAGAAGTGTTGGCCGGGAGTGGTGGCTCACACCTATAATCCCAGCCCTTTGGGAGGCCGAGGCAGGTGAAAGCTTGAGCCCAGGAGTTCAAGACCAGCCTGAGCAATACGGTGAAACCCCGTCTCTACAAAAAAATGTAAAACTCAGCTGAGTGCCTGTAGTCCCAGCTACTTGGGAGGCTGTGGTGGGAGGATCACCTGAGCCCAGGAAGGTTGAGGGTGCAGTAAGCCAAGATCGTGCCACTACACTCCAGCCTGGGTGACAGAGTGAAACCCTGTCTCAGAAAGAAAGAAAACTAAGAAGTGTTAAAAATATTACTTAATTAAAACTAATGATAATAAACCCATTACTTGTTAATAAGTAACATCTTTGTGAATATATTTTCCAAATCAAAAGAAAAAAAAATAGTGGGAAGAATGGCATTAGTCTTTGTCTTCACAAATTGTGTAATGTCTGGTTTATTAAAAGATGGCTGATTTTATTGTGATATTAGTTGTTTTTTATTTGTTTGTTTTTTGAGATGAAGTTTCACTCTTGTTGCCCAAGCTGGAGCGCTATCTTGGCTCACTGCAGCCACCACCTCCCAGGTTCAAGTGATTCTCCTGCCTCAGGCTCCTGAGTAGCTGGGATTACAGGCATCTGCCACCACGCCCAGCTAATTTTTGTATTTTTAGTAGAGACAGGGTTTCACCATGTTGACCAGGCTTGTCTTGAACTACTGACCTCACCTGCCTCGGCCTCCCAAAGTGCTGGGATTACAGACATGAGCCACTGCACCCGGCCTCTGCTTCATACCTTTCATTATCCCTCACAGTGATAAAGTCATCACACATCATGTAGTTTCTAGGAAATTACATCATACACACATTACAGAGTGAAAGTGAAACAGGCAAATAACTTTGTGTTAGTATTATTATGAAAGTAGAAAATAGTTTTGACCTCATAGTCTGTCTCAGGACTGCTGCTCTAGACATTAAATCCTACCCTCTTCCCTTTAATTCTGTTGTACTTAATGGTAACAGGAAGAGGGAGATTCATTTCATTTTATACTTGAACCACGTAGTACAAAGTGTGATTGGCTAGTTTAACATCATAAGTGGCAAATAAAGGCATATGTGAGCTTATGTATATGACTGATGTGTCCAAGGGCATTGTTCATACCATTTTAAACCAGAAATATTTTCAAGGCGTCAAGGTTTCAAGACTTGATGATGTCTTTTGGGCATACTGTGGTAGAGTGGAAAGAGCATGGGTTTTTTTGGTGAAGACCTAATTTCAGATCCCATCTTTATCATTCAAAAGCTGTATAATTCTGGTCAAGTTGCTTAAGAGGATTCTGTTTTCTCATCTGCAAAATGGGGGTTACGATTATAACATAGTCTCCGTAGAGTTGTGAGAATCAAAGGAGGGTAGTGGGCATGGGAATGCTTGGTAAACTAGAAATTGTTATACAAATGTTAGTTAAGATGGACTTACTTTTCAGGATCTTACTGCTTACACATTAAAAAAAATCTGATTTTCCCCCTCTTCCTTCTTCCATTAGAATGAAGCCCAAACTGCCAAGGAGTTTATTAAAATCATAGAGAATGCAGAAAATGAGTATCAGGTAAGAAGATTTGGAGCTAATTTTCCTAGTTCTACTATCTTATTATTTTGCTGTTAACATATTTTGTTAGGCCTGTGTCCTTTCATATAAATATATATGCTCTTCAGTTTTGCTAAATGTGGAGACTTTGCAGACCTTCCAAGTTGGCATTCTGCTTACAGTCAGGGCTTGAGGATTGCTTGGGACTGTAGCTCTCACTTAAGAAATAATATAGGTGAACTTGACCAAATTCAGAGATTGGAGAGGAGCTCACTGAAAATAATATATCCTGTCTGTCCTTCATAGGGGACTCAAGCATATCCTTTGACTATAGCGTTACTTTTCTGTTCACAACCAGCTCCATTTCTGTTCAAGCAACTCATCTTCAATTATCTATTGCAGACAGCAATTAGTGAAAACTATCAAACAATGTCAGATACCACATTCAAGGCCTTGCGCCGGCAGCTTCCAGTTACCCGCACCAAAATCGACTGGAACAAGATACTCAGCTACAAGATTGGCAAAGAAATGCAGAATGCTTAAAGGCTGAATGTAGGATTCTTCAGTATGTGGAAAGACAAGGATTCAACGTGTGGTCCTATGATAAATAAGTGATTTATAAACAAGAGTGATATTTTGCTAGGGCTTTCAAAGTTAACCGGTTTTCTAGCCTCATGAAATACTGTTGAACCTGTAGCGTTATCTTGATTCTTTTGTGTTTTCTGCCTTGTAATTTTCTGTTATTGCTATATCTACGTGTAAATCTTTTTTTTTTCCTCTTTTTTTTTTTTGGTTAATTCTGCCACATTTAATGTTGGTGAGAGAGCGATCTATCCTAATAACATTTTACTAAAGTTTCCTAGCCATGAAGCCTGCTACTGATTTAGACAAGGTATTATGGTCATTACTTTCTACCCCTATCCTTCCAAGCACTTCTGGTACTTCAGTGGTTTTTACTGATCCACCAACACCTAAAGAGGCTATGCTACAATCTCTAGCTAAATGGAAGACACATTCATCCTTCTCCCTCTGACTGCTTTGATCATCATTTACTGCATCTCATAACTGTAATTTTCCAAAGTTTGGATTGGGACTTTTCAGGTCCTTTTTGGAGGGCAAAGGAAGTGCCAGCTTCTCTGGGGAACTTGTTTTTAAATCCAAAGACTTGAACCACATTCCCTGCACATGAACATGTTGCTTTTATCCCTTCTCTCATTGTCTCCCTCCCATCTTAGTACCATTGTAGTTATAGACATCTGCATTTTTAGAAGCATTTTACCCATTTATTTTTTTAAACATTCAAGAACTGCTGACGTACTGTGGATGTAGAGTATAAAACTTGAAAAATGCAGATGTTGAAGGAATAATAGGTATCTTGTGCTTTAATACTTTATGGCAGGATTGTACTATAAGCAAATGAATTAAACAGCTATGTAAATCATAAACAAAAACTAAAAATGAACCAAAGTGAAAAGGATAACTTCCAGGCAGTATCTTTCTATTGTAACCTGTTATTTAAGGAAATACTAGTGATTTCTTCTAAATAGGATGTAAAACTTATTTCAAATTACTCTTCCTCAGTCCTGCCTGCCAAGAACTCAAGTGTAACTGTGATAAAATAACCTTTCCCAGGTATATTGGCAGGTATGTGTGTAATCTCAGAATACACAGGTGACATAGATATGATATGACAACTGGTAATGGTGGATTCATTTACATTGTTTACACTTCTATGACCAGGCCTTAAGGGAAGGTCAGTTTTTTAAAAAACCAAGTAGTGTCTTCCTACCTATCTCCAGATACATGTCAAAAAAGAAAGGTGTTTGTGCTTCTGTTTTGTTTCTGCTCAGTAATACAGTCAAGCAACAGTTCGTTTCCAGGTGACCCATTGAGCTGTGTATGCATTTTTGTTTATTTCAAATAAAATATATTTGTATTATTTGTCATTCATACTATCCATCCATACCACACTATCTTCTGTATCAGGTAGTCTAATAGAAATATACCTGTTTTGTTCTAAAATTGTCTGAGTCTCTCCTTTTTGATTCATCGCTTCAGCCTTGGTTCTCAAGGTAAGATATTCAGCTGTATTTGAGCTTATGTTGAGAATGTTTAGGGTTTCTGAAATTGGTTTCTACCTTCAACTATTATAGACTTAGTGAATATCCACAGATTTGCAAAGAACAGGTTTTTAAAGCATAAGCAATGTCTATGGATCATACTGCTCTTCACTCAAAGACTACCCATGTTTCAAAGGGAAAAATGTAGTTGTCTTCTGTACCTGTCATTCAGAAAGCAAGGCCCCAAGTATGGTTGTAGTCACTAGGCAGAAGGAGAAATGAAAGAATCCCTGCCATAAGCTTGGTAATATTTCACATTGCGTTATCTTGAAATGCTGCTTTCCTCTCCTTAGTTGGCCTAGCTACAGACTTGTGGGAGAGGCTTTTATCCTGGTTCCCAAAAGAGAACCAGAGGGAGTTTTTGTGCTTCAAGTACTCCATCCAAGGCCAGGTCAAATTCCCACCTTTTTGAGGAATATTTAGCTGCATTCCGTTCTATTTGTAATGCAAATAGATTGAAACATTCTTGCTTTTAATTTATTAACTCTCTCATCCTGCCCCTGCTATCCCATTGATTCTTTAGCTTAGACTTTTTAAAAAAAATTCTTAACCCCTTAACTATCTAAAGACCTTGGTTGGGAGGAAGTCAACCCTCCTTACCAAGTCTGGCAGACACTCCCTCTCCTCCTCCCGCCCCCTTCTCAACCTCCCTTAGTAGAATATTTGCTTGAATTGTATCTCTTTTATCACCACAAGCTGCTGAAATCAGCCTGTTGTACCCCAGGGCAAAGATTTCCCAGCCATCTGGAAAAGAGTTTTTTGTGAGGCCTCCCTCCTATATTTGGGTTTGAAATGACACTGCTGAAGACTGTTTCATCTGAGCCTCAGTGGTTATTCCTCTATTGCTTGCCTAGTTCCAATGCCTGTTGTCTTTTATAATCTAAGACTTTGGTGCTGGACCCATCTAGGTTCATAGGATACTTGGCAAACTTGGCATATTCTCTTCAAACTCAAAGAATGATTAATATTTGAATGCCAACTTATGAATTTACAAGTTTCTATAAAACTACCAAGTAAACCAAATGCTTGTGACCATTGTCTCGTTTTTCAGCTACCTACTATGTGAAAAATCAAAGGAAGATTGGTAAATACAGAACAAAGCTGGATTGTCCTATAGGTTAAGTTGAGCTAACTTAAATTTCTACTTTGAACAGATAGGGTATGTATAAATGCACAGAGTATATACAAGCTCTGAGCACAGAAACAAATCTCACATCTGACGACCAGAGGTCAGTCTCCTCACCATCTTGGTTTTGGTGGGTTTTAGCTGCTTTACTGCAACCTGTTTTATCAGCAAAGTCTTTATGGCATGTATCTTGTGCTGACCTCCTGTCCTATCCTGTGACTTAGAATGCCTAACCTCCTGGGAATGCAGTCCAGTAGGTCTCAGTCTCATTTTACCCAGCCCCTGTTCAAGATGAAGTTGCTCTGGTTCAAACAGCTCTGACAATAACAATTAGAACCCTATGTGAAGTAGATTTTTCCTGATGAAACTTGTTTAGAGAAGTTCCATTGTAAACAAAGCCACATAGCATCACACTTTTACCCAAGTTTTTACTATACTGTAGCCTTTTGTGTACGTTTTGAGAACATCCAAGAGATAAACCTGACCAGAGAAGAGGGGAGATTGTATCCAAGAATAATATGGATTTAGATTTGCTGGTCAGAATGGAGCCCAGGCATTCAGTTTGAGTATGGTTGATGGTAGGTTTTTGAGATGGTAAGTAACAAGGCAGTTTTGAGGAGTTCACCCTCTCTACTCTTCTGGAACCTCATCAGGACATTGAGGGAGAAAAAAAGGTAAAATCTTTGGCTGCTTTTCTAGTTTCTTCCTCTACTTTGCAATGATAAGTTTCTAAGATGTTTTCCTCTGCTCTATTTTCCCTATCCCTGTAGCTTTGGTTCCCACTGACATTGCATTTCCTGTTGCTAAAGGCTGTTATTCCTGGCTTCATTTGGTTGTTGGCCTGAGAGAAGGTACAAGGGTAGCCCAGCTGGAGTATGACCTGGGTTCTGGACTTTTCTTCAATTCCTTAGATTGAGTGTGTGGCTTCCTGCTGGTAACTACTATAGAGAACAACGCTAGCTTTGATTTATTTGAAAGTGATGTATTTGATTTAAAACTTTGTCGTATAACTTAAGCTTGTCCCATTCTAGTGTGTGTGTTATTTCATTCTGCAGGAAAAAATAGATGCAAAGGTTTGTTATTGTAGCCCCACCTCCTTAAATTTGTTTATACAGTCTTCTGAAGCACACCAAGTTCTCTTCTTGGTACTGATGCTGTCACTATTAACCACTTATTATTGCCTAACAGTCCCTTATGCCCAAGATGCTAGTATTTTGATAAATATAAGAGGCCACCTTATATACTAGTAAAAATTGAAGAACAATACAGACTGGAATGCAATGAAGCGCCCAAATTTATGTGGCTCAGGGCTAAGGGTCACCAGCCTTTCCACTTAATGAAGCCGGTGTGGCAGAGAAAAGCAATGACTGTTTATCCTAGCAGAGCCCCTTGTCCCTCCCTCCCACACACGTACACACCTTTATCTCAGAGACTCTGGGTTCTTTTCCCCAAACTTCTTTGACCCTTATGCCAACTACGTGCGTCTGAAAGCCCAAGAAGGGAAAATGGGGGAGGGGGCGTGTCGCCTGCTTCCACGGGTTTATGGCCCTGGAAGGCTGGGGGAGGCGCTGGATGAGCTTTCCCAGTCCGGCTGCTGCCGACCTAGGTCCCAGTCCTGCCCTTTGCTCTCCTGCTTTTCACTGAGTCCCGAGGCTCTGGAGGGTGGGCGTGAGGGTAGCCTTAGCTGAGGCTCGTAGGTCCTCCCGGGCTGTTCAGAAGGCCCCAAGCGGTAGCCACGTTCTGATACTGGCTAGAAGCCAGGGGAGGGAGCTTGGGGTAAGGGGAGGGCCCTGAGGGAGGGGTCAGACGCTTTAGGAAAGAGTTAATGCGAAGAGGGGGAGGGGATAGGACGAAGAAACCGAAGGGAAAGCTCAGGTAAGAAAAGAACGGAGAAGAGAAGCCTTGCGGGGAGAAGGGAACCCGCAGGATCAGGGGTCAGAGTTAGGGGGCTTCCCCCCTGCTGCACCCTCATCTCAGGGCCGCCAACTTCCAGCTGCAGCGGCGACTTTCAGTTTCATTTCCACGGACCCTCCTGCCTGGGCCGCAGCCGCCGCCGCGATGCCCAGTAAGTTCAGCTGCCGGCAGCTCCGGGAGGCGGGCCAGTGTTTCGAGAGTTTCCTGGTCGTTCGGGGACTGGACATGGAGACAGATCGCGAGCGGCTGCGGACCATTTATAACCGCGACTTCAAGATCAGGTACGGGCCGGCCCACTCCCGGCCCCGAATCGCGGGCCCAGCTTGCTGCCACGACCCCTGCGCGGGGGCCACATTTCCCGCCCCGGGGCGCAGAGGGACGCAGCTCCCCCAGCGGCTCAGGCCAGTCCTGGGGCGGCGCAGACCTCCCCTCCCGCGCCTCGCCCACGCCCCACCAGCGCCGCCCGGATCCCGCCCGTTCTGCCCGAGCTGGGCCCCTGCGCCAAGTCCCCGCGCAAAGCCTCCCGCGCTGCCCGCGCCCCAGGCGGCCGGAACCCGGGGCTGGGAGCTGGGTCCCGCGTCCACGCGCCGCTCGCGGGGGCTGAGGGACAGCGCTCGCGGTGGGGGAGGGGAGCCTCCAGAGGGGGCCCAGGCATCGCGGGAGCTCGGGGAAGAGGCTGCCTGTTGGGGGCTGCGAGCCCGGGCGCGGGCTTTACGGGGACCTCTACCACCTTGTTGAGGCGCTGCTGCCTCGGGGGTCCGCTATCTGGGAGACCTGAAGAGGCCCAGGGTAGAAGGGAGAAGCTCAGGAAGCTCTGGAAAGAAGAAAAGGGCACAAACTACGTAGGTACCAAACCTCCATTAGCACCTGTGGCTTCTCCATGGAGACCCAGGGGCAGGGCCAGCCTTCTGGAGGCTCCCTTTCACCCTGTGGCTGAAGGCTGTTTGGTCTCCTTTTCCTGTTACCACCCAAGTGAAAATCAAAGAGTCTTCTGTCAGACCACAGAATTGTGCTTCAAAAACACGTTTATCAACAGGCTGCTGCCTTGCATGGAAAACCAAGAAACAGTTTAACAAGGGTAAACGTAAAGGCTTGTACAAATAAACATAAGGTAGTGGGAATCTGGGCTTAATAACAGACCTCCCGAAAAAGACCTTGGGTTTTAACAGACCAGTGGGCCAGTATGGGTGAGATATTTCTGCTAAAACAGCTGAAGTCTAAGATTGAGCTAATAAAAGTGTGATTTGGGGTCGGGGGGAGAGGGTAGAGACTCTCTATATTGGTCAAATCGTGTCTGGAATATCGTTTTCACTAATGGATATCACATTTTGAGAGAGATATTAACAGGCTTGAACAACATCTGAGAAGGGGCAAAGATGATGAGGCCCTATTTTATGTCACCATGCTGGACACTATGGGGACTCTTAAGATGAAAAACACAGTCCCCAAGGAGCATCAGAAGCTATGATATGCATGCAATATACATGTACACAATATACGATAGTACATGGTAAATGGAGGATTATACTAGGGATGATAAGAAAAATGCTGGAGGAAAGAGCGAGCATTTGCGTCACATGGTATCAGCCCTTCAGGTATGTGAATTCACCTACGTCCGCAGAGTACAACATGGCTGTGAAACAAGTCACCTACTTCTTTTGGCTCTGTTAAGGAAAAAGTAATTGGTTAAAGCAGTAAGGAAGACTTGACTCAAGGCTATGGTAATAGGGCTATTGCAATAGGGAAGAGAGTTGGAGCTCAATTCCGAATACAGCAAAGACAGCTGGGGATTTATGACCAGTGAACAGAGTAAGGGGATCAATATATAGAAAATTACTAAGAGGAGCCATAAAGACTGGGAGGATTTTTGCTCACCTGACCTAACAAGACTCTTGTGAAAGGCAGACCAAGGACTTGTACATCCAAGGCGGGAATGAGGAACTTTATCAGATATCAAGCATGGTCATGCATCAAGGATGAGGAGTCTCACTAAAATGACTTCAGATTCTTGCTAAAACTGAACTAGATGGGCCTAAGACTGAAGGGTTTGAGGAGGCAAGGTCAAGGGCTAGTCAAAAAGAGGGCTCAGGGGAGCCTAACAAAAGTTGGATCAAGGAGAGTCTTTGTCAGCTCTAAACCAAAGGTACATAGTTTGTTTTAGTACCGGGGAAAAACTGGTTGTGTTGGATTACATACAGAAAGCCAGATATACTGTATATTATGGGTGAATGTAGGCGTTTTCAAAAGTAATTTTTACTGTATGCACTTGTGTTTATGCAGATAAGATACCATTCCTCTGTAATCATTAGGGGATATGATGGAGAAGGTGGCATTGACCTTGGCCTTGAAAGAGATAAAATTTTAGTACATGGAGGGAGGAGGAAAGGCCTTCTATGTGGGTTCATATTCTATCCTGAGACCCAGTGAAAGAAACAGAAATATTTGCCTCAAAAATAGAAAAATCAGACAGAACAAGGTAACTATCCTTGACTATTTTGGACTGTTAAGATGGAGAGGATTGCACTGCTGTGTCCCTCCAGAAGGCAGAAGTGGGTTTCATCAGCTATCCCCACTCTGTACCCTCACCATGTTGGGGAAATATATGTTCAGATTAAATAACTTGCCTACACATCCTTTAAAAAGCCAGGCTGGAATGCTGTGAAGTCAACCTTCATTTCCTAGTAGGAATTACTTGCTTTTTCTCTGGGCTCTCATGGCTCATTCTTTACACCTTGGGTATAGCCTCGTATTATGGCCACGTTACACTCTGCTTTATGGCACATGGCCATCTCCTCCTGGTACCAAATCAGTGTAATATACTAAAGCCAGTGTAATATGCTAGCCACGCAAATGCTAGCTCCTCTACCTCTAGTTAGGTTTACATATATCTTCAGTCCCCAGCATAGAGCTTTGCATGTAGTAGATGCTTAATAAATGCTTGCAGAATCTAATTGAACTAGCAACTAGAGTTAACTAACAAGAGAATGGGCCATATAGCAGGGGGTATAGCAAATCACACTCTTTAGGAATTCTAGGAGATTCCTATACTGGAAGGGGATAGGTCTCTCCAGCTAGGTTATTTTATGATGTTATAAAGTGCTCTGCTCTGAACTCTTGCCTTTTCCCACCTACCTTTATTCATTTAGCAAGTATATTTAATGAGGCTCTACTATGTGCCTGTGCCTTGGTCCTTACCTCCAAAGAACATAATCTAGTAGAGAGCAGCAGATATGTGTAGACAAACAAATGCAATACAGTAGTATAGGTGCTAGTAATGGTGTTCAGATAGCCCTGCCATTTAGTGGTTGCATTTAACTTTGAACAACTCTCTAAATCTTCCACTTCGCCAACTGTAAGAGTATGGAAAATAATACCTTTTTCTCAGGGTTGTGAGAGACCAAAAAGAGCTGTCCTAGGCAAAGCATTTGCATGGCTAGCATATTACACTGGCTTTGTACATGGTACCCCTCATTAGTGCAATGATGATTAGGAGTCCATTGTATGGGGTAAGGACTGATGTCACGAAAGGTTTCTGAGAGAAGATGATTCTTGCTTTGGACAGGAGACTCATTCTTCTACTGGCTGAGTGCTTCCTATGAAGCTGAGTGTACTGGCTGAGTGCTTCCTATGAAGCTGAGTGTACTGGCTGAGTGCTTCCTATGAATGGCAAAGCAAAAGTGAGTTGCTAGAAAAACACAAAAGGAACCCAACTGACTAAGGAAGGAGGCAGCAGTTAGATAATTATTTAATTGTGGTTGTGATGAGTGCTCGTACGGAAAAGTCCAGTATGCATTGAGAGTATATAATTTGGAGATCTGACCTAGTCTAGCAACCTAGACTAGATCAAGAAACCTAGGCAGAGGTTTCTTGGGGAAAGTGATATTTGAGCAGAATCTTGAAGGATTAATGAGACTTAGAAGATGTAAAGGACAAGGGGAGAGTGTACAGGCAGAAGGAACAGCACCTTCAAAGGCTTGGGATGACCTCAGAAGAACGGGAGGCCAGCAGGGCCCTGGGTAGGCATTGTGAGGTGTTTTGTTTTGTCTTTAATCTTAACGGAAATAGGAAAACACAGAAAATTTCAAAGTAAGAGGCTGACATAATCAGATTTAGAAAGATCATTGTGGCTTCTGGCATGGAGTGTGGCTTGGTGGTTGGACCTCTATCCACAGTAAAAAAACACATTTTACTTTGGGACCTGGTATACACAACCTTCACAAAACAATGCCTGCCCTTGAAACAATACATAGTTTCACTCCCTGCTCTCTGATATTTTTTGTTCTATTTTATTTCAGTTTTATAAAAATCCTGGCTTTGAACCGCTCATGAGAATTGGAATCCACAGTCTGTAGATTATGAAACTAGATGTCTCTTTAAGATCACTTCCAAATCTGATCATATGTTTTGAAATACAGTTCCTCTAGCTTTTGGCCTTTCCTGAACTGGGTCTAAAAAGATTAGCCATTGTTCACCTAACAAACAGAAGGGACGGCCTAAGGCAGGGCAGTGCAGGCTAAGGATGTCCACAGCACAGAAGTCTGCAGAGGAGCACAGTGATACAAGCAGTTGGGAATGGCTGAAATAAGGATGGATTGACAAGACACCAAGTGTGGGTGATGATGTGTACCTCAATTTCTTTTTCTCTAAAATGGGATGATAATAATTACTACCTCAAAGGGTTGTTTTGAGGATTGAATGAGATAATGCATTCAGGAAATGTTTTCTGTTGATGTTACTGTATTTGCATTATCGTTGTTACTGTGGAGGGTCTTGAAGGTGCCATGGAAAAGACTTAATTTTGTGGACTATGGAGTTGTAAATTGGGGGAACAAGATCAGATTTGTGTTTGATGACAATTCTGCAGATATAGGCGGTAGCGGTATGAAGCCAGAGGTAGGGAGAACGGTTAATTGGGTCCTAGGAAATTGAGCAAAGGGTATATAATCAGGCAGCTCACAGAAGAAATACAAATGACTAATAGAAGAAGGACAGATCCTTGACTATATTGGTGATCAGAGAAATGCACAGGTAAAAAAGATAATATTTTTCGTAATCAAATTGTCAAAAATTTAAAACATTGAACGTTTCTGATGTTAGAGCCTTGGGAAAGGGGCATTTTCAAACTCTTGTTAGTGAAAACATAAATTTATACAACCTGTTTAAAGGACAATTTGGCAGAACTTATCAAAGTTGTAAAGGTTCATTCTCTTTGACCCAGGAGTTCTACTTTAAGGAATTTATCCCATTAGACTTGCCTACAAGTACAAGGGTTTGTGTGCAAGGATAATTATTGTAACATTTGGAGTAGCCAGAAATTTCAGGGAGCTTGTCTATCACTAGAGAAAAAAACACACCATGATGCATTCATACGTGCTATCTTTTGTAGCCATTCAAAAGGGCATGGTGGCTCTGTAAAGCATTGTTACGGGAGAACATCCATGGTGATGAAAATGCCTGCTGCAGAATAGTATATGTAGCATATATGATCTCATTATTGTGTTTTATATGCATAGAAAAAAGTCAGGAAAAACATACATCAAATAGCGGGTTTAATTAATTGTTCCTAATTAAGCAAGTAGTTGGGAGCAAGGGAATTAAGGGCTTTAATGTTTTATGTTAGATACTTGTTTAAATGTTTTAAAAATACTTTTGGTGACCACCTTTTCATTTATCTTTTTTTTTTTTTTTTTTTTTTTAAATCTCTCTCTGTCCCTTAGGCTGGAGTGCAGTGTAATGATCTCAGCTCACTGCAACCTCCGCCTCCTGGGTTCAAGCAATTCTCCTGCCTCAGCCTCCCAAGTAGCTGGGATTACAGGCATGAACCACCATGTCTGGCTAATTTTTGTATTTTTGGTAGAGATGGGGTTTCACCATACTGGTCAGGCTTGTCTTAAATTCCTAACCTCAGGTGATCCATCTACCTTGGCCTCCCAAAGTGCTGGGATTACAGGCGTGAGCTACTGCACGTGGCTCATTTATCACTTTATGCAGGCATGCTTATATCACACCTACATAAGTTTACACACGTGGGATCATTATCACATATCATTTTTATTGTGGACCCCTACCCTTATGGGCATCCCACCTCTGTTTCCACATTCTGCCCTATACTCAGGTAACTCTTGATATCAATCAGGGTATTTTTTTAGTCATTGTTTTATTTAAAAAGAATCATGTTTGGCCGGGCTCAGTGGGTCAAACCTGTAATCCCAGCACTTTGGGAGGCCAAGGCGGGTGGATCACCAGAGGTCAGGAGTTTGAAACCAGCCTGGCCAACATGGAGAAACCCTGTCTCTACTAAAAATACAAAAAATTAGCTGGGCATGGTTGCAGGCGCCTGTAATCCCAGCTACACGGAAGGCTGAGGCAGGAGAATTGCTTGAACTCCGGAGGCAGAGGTTGCAGTGAGCCAAGATGGCGCCATTGCACTCTAGCCTGGGTGACAGACCAAGATTCTTTCAAAAGAATCATGTTATTCACATCATCCATGTCCTACTCTCTCAACTACATGATGGGAATCACTCCTAGGCATCTGGCATGGACCTCTAATGCATTGTTGGGACTTTTTCCCCAATATTTTGCTATAATAAATTTTAAACATAAAGAAAAGTTGAAATGATTGTACAGTGAACATCCACATACCCTTACCTAGAATTCTTTTAACATTTTGCACGTATCTGCCCATAGATCCATCCCTCTGTTTATTTAGCAAAGTCATCTTAATTTTCCTGATGCATTTCAGAATGTTACAGACATCAGTGCACTTCGCTCCAACAAATTACTATTATTAATTATTCAGCGTGATTATTATCAGCTAGAGTTCAAAATTTATGTTATGTTTACCTAGAAATAAAAAAAAAATTGTTTATGGGTTTGTTTGTTTGTTTGTTTGTTTTTTAGACAGAGTTTTGCTCTTATTGCCCAGGCTGGAGCACAATGGCGCAATCTTGGCTCACTGCAACCTCTGCCTCCCAGGTTCAAGCAGTTCTCCTGCCTCAGCCTCCCAAGTAGCTGGGACTACAGGCATGCACCACCATGCCCAGCTAATTTTTTTTGTATTTAGTAGAGACGGGGTTTCACCATGTTGCTCAGGCTTGTCTCGAACTGCTGACCTCAGGTGATCTACTTGGCCTCCCAAAGTGCTGGGATTACAGGCGTGAGCCACCACGCCCGGCCATGGGTTTTTTTTTGTTGTTGTTGCTGCTGTTGTTGTTGTTGTTTGGGTTTTGGTTTTTTGTTTTTTTAAGTCAAGGTCTTGTTCTGTTGTCAAGACTGGAATACAGTGGCATGATCACAGCTCACTGCAGCCTCAACCTCCCAGACTCAGGCTATCCTCCCACCTCAGCCTCCTGAGTAGCTGGGACCATAGGCGTGTGCCACTATGCCCAGCTAATTTTTCATTTTTTGTGGAGATGGAGTCTCTCTATATTGTGCAGGGTGGTCTCAAACTTTTGGGATTACAGGTATCAGCCACTGTGCCCGGCCTTTAAGCAAAATTTGCAAATAGCAAAATGTTCGAATTGTAAGTGTACTGTTCTGTGAGGTTTAACAAATGCATATATCTGTGTGCAAGCCCCTGTTGAGGTACAGAACATCACATTACTCCAGAAAGGTCCCTCCTGCCCTTTCCTAGTCAGTCCTCACTCTTACTCACCCAGAAGCAACCACTGCTCTGATTTTTTTCGTGGTAGTACCTGTTCTAGAACTTCATTTAATGGAATCATATAGTATGTACTGTTGTATAAGGCAGCTTTCACTTAGCTTAATGTTTTTGAGATTCATCCACAATGTATCAGTAGTTTCTTTTTTAGCACTTAGTGGTATTCCATTGTATGAATCCAAATCGCAGTTTGTATATTTATTCCCCTGTTTATGGACAGTGTTTTTAGTTTGGGGATCTTCTGAATGAAGCTGCTAGGAACAACTTTTTTTTTTTTTTTTTTGAGACAGAGTCTTGCTCTGTTGCCCAGGCTAGAGTGCAATGGCACAATCTTGGCTCACTGCAACCTGCGCCTCCCAGGTTCAAGTGATTCTCCCGCCTCAGCCTCCTGAGTAGCTGGGATTACAGATGCCTGCCACAACACTTGGCTAATTTTTTTGTATTTTTAGTAGAGACGGGGTTTCACTGTGTTTGCCAGGCTGGTCTCGAACTCCTGACCTCAAGTGATCTGCCTGCCTTGGCTTCCCAAAGTGCTGGGATTACAGGCGTGAGCCTCCGTGCCCAGTCAGGAACATCTTATACAAGTCATTTTGTGGACTTACATTTTAATTTCTCTTGGGGAATGTATCTAGGAGTGGAATTTTTGGGTCATAGGATAGGCATATGTTTAGTTTCACAAAGAACTATTAGACCTTTTCTTAAAGTGCTTAAACCATTTTACAGACCAGCAAACGAATGCATGAGAGTTTTGGTGGTTCTATTTTTTATTTTTTTGAGACAGAATCTAATTTTGTCACCCAGGATGGAGTGCAGTGGCACAATCATGGCAGACTGTAGCCTCATGCCCAGCTAATTTCTTAATTTTTTTGTAGAAACAGGGTCTTGCTATGTTGCCCAGGGTGGTCTTGAACTTCTCAGTTCAAGTGATCCTCCTACCTCAGCCTTCCAAAGTGCTAGGATTACAGGCATGACCCCATGTGCCTGGCCTAGTTGTTCGGTATCCTTACCAGTATTTGGTATTGTCAGCCTTTTAAATGTTAGCCATTTGAGTGGGTGTGATACATCTTTTCAATGACTGCATAATATCCCATGGTATGAGTGCTTACGATTTGTTCACCTATCACTCTGTTGATGGGCATTTGTTTAATTTCCAATTCTTGACCACTGTGAGTGACTCTGCAGTAAGTATCCTTGCACATATGTCTTTATACATTGGTACTTTCTTCCCATGGGACACATTTCAGGAACAGGGTTACTGGGTTTTGTGGGGTTTTATCTTTTAAATTTAAATTTTTTTTATTTTATTTTTTGAGTCAGGGTCTTGCTTTGTTGCCCAGGCTGGAGTGGAGTTCTGCAAAAATAACTCTGCATAACCTCAAAGGCCTGGGCTCAAGCAGTCCTCCCACCTCAGCCTCCTGAGTAGCTGGGACTACAGGGGCGTGCCACCACACCTGGCTAATTTTTTAACAAATTTTTTGTAGAGACAGGGACCTGCTATGTTTCTCAGGCTGATCTTAAACTCCTGGGCTCAAGTGATCCTCCCACCTCAGCCTCCTAAAGTGCTAGGATTAGAGGCATGAGCCACCATGCCCAGTCCCTGGGATTTTTTTTTTTTTTTTTTTTTTTAAGATAGAGTTTCATTCTTGTTGCCCAGGCTGGAGTGCAATGGCGCGATCTTGGCTCACTGCAACCTCCGCCTCCTGAATTCAAGCAATTCTCCTGCCTCAGCCTCCCGAGTAGCTGGGATTACAGGCACCCGCCACCACGCCCAGCTAATTTTTTCTATTTTTAGTAGACATAGGGTTTCTCCATGTTGGTCAGGCTGGTCTCAAACTCCTGACCTCAGGTGATCCACCTGCCTCAGCCTCCCAAAGTGCTGGGATTATAGGCGTGAGCCACCGCGCCCGGACAGTCTCTGGGTTTTAAAGTACACCTGTATTTTAAATATTTGTAGATGTTGCCAGATTGTTTTCCCAAAAGATGGCAATACTTGACTCTTCTGCTAGTAATTTATGAGTTCACTTTTCCACATACCCATTGTAGCCATCATTTTTGTCATATTTCCACATACCCATCATTTTTGTCAGTCTAATGGGAATAAAATGATATCTGATTTATACTTTAATTTGCATTTCTCTACATTTGGAGCAGTCTTTCATACTCTTTTGGCCATCTGTATCTGTTCTTTTAATTGAATATTCAATTTTTCTGTTGAATTGTTCATCTTGTCAATTTGCAAGAAAATTTATGTATTATAAAAATTAGCCCTTTGCCTGTCATCTGCATAAGTATTTATCTGTTAAATTTGTTTATATTACCTTTTGCCAGACAAAATATTTTTTAGTAGTCAAAAATGTTTGTTTTCTTTTTTAGAGACAGGGTTACCCAAGCTCTGTTAACCAAGCTGCAGTGCAGTGGCGTGATCACAGCTCACTGCAGCCTTGATCTCCTGGGCTCAAGTGATCCTTCTGCCTCAGCCTTCCGAGTAGCTGGGACTACAGGCGAGCACCACCACGCCTGGGTTTGCTTTTTTTTTTTTCACTGTATTGCCCAGGCTGGTCTCAAACTCCTGGGTTCAAATGGTCCTCCCACCTCAGCTTCCCAAAGTGTTGGGATTACAAGCATGAGCCACCACACTTGACCTTGTTTTATTTTATAGCTGCAGGTTTCCAGTCTTCGTTAGAAAGTTTTTCTCAGAAATATAGGGGATTACAGCCGGGCACAGTAGTTCACACCTGTAATCCCAGCACTTTGGGAGGCCGAGGCGGGCAGATCATGAGGTCAAGAGATTGAGAACATCCTGGCTAATGTGGTGAAACCCCGTCTCTACTAAAAATACAAAAATTACCTGGGAGTGGTGGCATGCACCTGTAGTCCCAGCTACTCGGGAGGCTGAGGCAGGAGACTCGCTTGAACCCGGGAGGCGGAGGTTGCAGTGAGCCGAGATCACACCGCTGCGCTCCAGCCAGGCAACAGAGCGAGACTCCATCTCAAAAAAAATAAATAAATAAATATAGGGGATTACATGTATAATACAAGGATTGGGGCTTTTTTTTGACAAAAATATAATAAGTTTGTGATTTTTTAAAAATAATTTTTGAATGACTGTCACCTAGACCAATGTTATGTGAATTTGGGTAGTAGTAAGAGACATAGAGAATAATTTGAGAAATATTTAGGGACAGCTTCCGCAGTAGAATTTGAAAAATTTGCAGAGATGAGTTCTGTCTGCCCTTGTGCCATGCAGGTTTCCAAAAATAGAAGGTTTCAGGTTAAAATTTTGATTTTGTCTTTTCTTGAAAGTCAGATCTGGCCATCTGGGGCCTGCATTCCCTACTGGCCCGGTTCGGAGATGAGCAGTTACCCCCTTCAGACAGGGCATGCACTTCCTAGTTTGTTCAGTCCCCACAAAGCCCTCTTTCTGCCCAGCATTGATCTGGGAGCCTGGAGCCACTTTTCTTGGAGGCTGCACTGTTGTTTTCTTAGCGTTGTGAGGGATATGCATGCAGTATTCTTACACTAGTGACTCAAAAATGGGACTGAACAGGTGTCCGAGAGGGCTGCAAGGATTAAGATACCTGTGGAGGGTAGCTGCTGTAGGCATTAGTTTGTGCCTCACTCCGTGGGACTTTGATGGACTCTAAGAGACCCTTGTGAAAGTTACTGATGATCTCCTGATTTCAGTCCCTGTATTACTGGACCCTTCAGCAGCTTTTGATCCTGATACCTGATTTTGAGACTTTGCTGATTCTCCTTTCTCCCTTGAGGGTTTCTTGTTTTCCCTTCTTCCCCGGGTTGTCCTAGTAGCTGCTCTCGACTACTCACACTCCCTGGGGAGATTCCTACACTTCCTTGATTATAACCACTACCTGAGGACTCCCTAATACTAGGCTGACTTTGGCCTGAGTTCTCAGCTTCTGACTCGTGGAGCTGGTTGCCTCTGGACCACAGGAATCTCAAACGCAGCATATCCAAATCCAAGTGTCATGGTCAGTCCCTCCAATCCCTCCTCCTCTTGTCTTACATCCTATCACAGAGATAGTCCTAGAAGCCAGGCCATTGATTTGGGGATCCTAGACTCCCCCCTCTTCCCAGCCTTCATTCCCCCTTCTGTCAGTCACCAAATTCTGCTAATTTTACATTCTAAGTATTAGCAAATCTTGCCGCTCTCCTTCTATCTCTACCCACTGCCTTGCTCAGGCCTTTGTTATCTTTTAACTGGACAATTGCAAGGGCCTTCTTCTAACTGGTCTCCCTGCCTACAGTCTTGCCTCCAGCAAATCCATCCTCCAATCCTGATGCCAGAGTGATCTGAAATGCAAATATGATCTTGCCACTCCCCTGCTTAAAACCCACCAACCGCAGTGGTTCTGTAACCACAGTGTAGCCTCTGACGTGGGCTGAAAGTAAGTTGTTACTACTCCTACTACTACTGCTACTATTAGTACTACTATTTCTACTAATATAAATACTAATAATAGTAGCTAACATTTACTGAGCATTTTCTATTATGCTTTTGAATGATTTATTACCTTTTTAAAACAAATCATAGCCAATTCAATGTTTTCCAAATTGTACCGGTCTCATTTGCTTGGGGTGAAGGAGAGGGGCAGAGTTACAGGCAGGGGGCATCTGAAAAATATTCATAACCATAAATGATCTTATCATATACCCTAGTGAGTGACCATGATGATTTAGCCTTAAGAGTTAAATAGGGATTACCGTAGTTCTCATAAACAAAGATTTGCTTTTAAGGGAGGGTGTCAGTCATCTAGATCTTGAATATGTCCCTGAAGTATGTGGCACATGGGAATGTCCTCAGGCTCCTGGGTATCAGTAGAGCGGGGAAAAGGACTGCAGACATTCAGGGTCAAGTCCAGGCTTGGCCTGGTGTGCAAAACTGTCTATGATCTGGTCCCTGCCCACCTCTGCTCCTCCTGCCACTCCCTTCCTTATGCATTTCACTCTAGCACAATGAAACTGTATGTGATACTAATCATGGCTCACCCTTACTGAGGTCTCCTATGTGCCAAGCACTGGGCTAAGTGGTTCTCTGCCGTGTCAAAATCTCGTGTAAACCTCACAGCAACCCTACGAGGTAAGTCTCGCTTTCCTCCAATTTTATAGAGGAGGAAAGCGAGGCTCTGAGAGGTGAGGTCACCTGAGCTGACCTGGCTAGAGTTGTCAAGTGGGCAGCCCCCCTCCGCCCCTCTCAGCACATGTTCTTGCGTACCCCTCACATCTGCTCACACTTCACGCTCCCTCTTGTGCCCAGGTAATGCCCACTCATCCTCAGGACTCAGTTCTTATGCTGCCTCCTGGGAAAGCCTTCATGGATACCTCCTCTGCCCCCAGACTGGGCTCGGTGTCCCTCTGTGGCACCGAGCCCCTCTGTGGCCGATGAGCTGCCCTCCAAGCACCACGCTGGAATGTATGTGTTCAGTCTGTGTGCGCCTCGAGGCAGGCACTGAGTTTCTTGCATCTTTGAACCCCCAGCATCCAGCACAGTGTCTGGCACATAACGGGCCTCTGTAAGTGTTTGTTGAATTGACTGAACTGAACTCCAGGCACTGAGCCTTGAGGTTATTGTCCTTCTGACCAGTTTTCCCTGTCTTCACCTTCTCTAGGCACAAAGCCAGGCTATTTGATCTCTGGAGAAGGATCCTTTCCCTTCCTGCTTGGGGTCCACCTGCACCCTATGACTTCGGGTGGAAACTGCTGTCTGATCAGCCACCTTGCCCACACACTTGGACATCTGTACTGTCTCTGATCCCTTCTCTCCTCACCAACAGGCTGGACCCCACTTCCACCCCTCTGAATCAAATCATTCCGCTTCCCCTTAGCCTCAGCTCTTTCTTCTGGGTTGTTTGTATTTTCTTCTCTGTCCCAAACAGTTTCCCCCACAAAAAGAACTTTATGTCTTTCTCTGTCTTCCCTTAGTCCTTCCAGTCAGCAGCCTGTGATTGGGCTTTTCCCCTCAGAAACGAACAATCCAGAACCCACTGTTTAAAACAACTGTATTTTGCCTTGGGAAGTCCCATTTGCCTTCCCTGAAAACATTAAACATTCCTCCGATCCCCAGCCTGAGTCTCTCTGTCTCTGGGCCCCATCCTGCTCCACAGCAGGGCTGGTGCGTCCAGCACAGAGTGACCCTCCAGTGCCCTTCCCCACCCGCCGCCCTGCCTCCCGCAAGCCCTGCCTTCCCTCATTTCCCAGTCTCCTCTGCTTCTGGCAGCTTTGGGACCCCCGCCCCTGGCTTCTCCTCCATGCTGTATGGAATGAAGATTGCAAATCTGGCCTACGTCACCAAGACTCGGGTCAGGTTCTTCAGACTCGACCGCTGGGCCGACGTGCGGTTCCCAGAAAAGAGGAGAATGAAGCTGGGGTCAGATATCAGCAAACACCACAAGTCACTGCTAGCCAAGATCTTTTATGACAGGTGTGTGTATGTTGTGTGTTGTGTGTACGGGGAGGCCCGCAGGGTGTGAAGGAAGGGGGCTGTCTGTGTGAGGAAAGAGTGGGTTACACAAGTGGGAGTAAGTCCCCCTCCTTCAGAGAATGGGGGAAGGGCAGGGGACTGGTCTGCTGGGAGGGGGTGAGTTTCCCAAGCACAGCTGGCACTTTGCCTGCCTCCCAAGCCTAAAGCTTTCCCCAGGGTAACTCCCAGTGAGACCGCTCCCACCCAGCCCCCCCTTGACTCCCCTTCTGCCCAGGGCTGAGTATCTTCACGGGAAACATGGAGTGGATGTGGAAGTCCAGGGGCCCCATGAAGCCCGAGATGGGCAGCTCCTTATCCGCCTGGATTTGAACCGCAAAGAGGTGCTGACCCTGAGGCTTCGGAATGGCGGAACCCAGTCTGTTACCCTCACTCACCTCTTCCCACTTTGCCGGACACCCCAGTTTGCTTTCTACAATGAAGACCAGGAGTTGCCCTGTCCACTGGGCCCTGGTGAGTGGGTTTCCAAAGGAAAGAGCTGGTGGACAGGGGCTTGCCCCAGGCAGTGCTGGTGCTTTGGGAAGCACACTGTCACTGTCCAGTGGACTCTTGCCTTGGGATGGGGCTTCCTGGGAGAGTGTCCAGGATAAGGATATGGGTGGGAAGGTCCCTGCCCTACCCCTATTCACTCATCCATCCTCCTCCAGGTGAATGCTATGAACTCCATGTCCATTGTAAGACCAGCTTTGTGGGCTACTTCCCAGCCACAGTGCTCTGGGAGCTGCTGGGACCTGGGGAGTCGGGTTCGGAAGGAGCCGGCACATTCTACATTGCCCGCTTCTTGGCTGCCGTCGCCCACAGCCCCCTGGCTGCACAGCTGAAGCCCATGACTCCCTTCAAGCGGACCCGGATCACTGGAAATCCTGTGGTGACCAACCGGATAGAGGAAGGAGAGAGACCTGACCGGTAACTCCTCGCTCCCACTCAGCCTTGGCTGGGCTCGTATCTCAACCACATAGGCTAGGGCTTTGGGAGGAGCACAGAACTGGGAGCCAGAGCCCCTTTTCCTGCAGGCTCTTCACTCTTCTGGGTCTGAGAGAATTTTTCTGTCAAGGAAGAAAGTTGCAGATGAACTGCAGATTTGAGGACAGAGTGAAAAACATTTTAGGCATTGTCCCTGTGTGATGGATTATCAGGCAGATCATTGTAGACATCTCTGGGTTTTTTGTTTTGTTTTTTGTTTTTGTTTTGAGATGGAGTCTTGCTGTGTTGCCCAGGCTGGAGTGCAGTGGTGTGATCTCAGCTCACTGCAACCTCCGCCTCCTGGGCTCAAGCAATTCTTTTCTGCCTCGGCCTCCTAAGTAACTGGGATTACAGGGATGCACCACCACACCCGGCTAATTTTTGTATTTTTAGTAGAGATGGGGTTTCACCATGTTGGCCAGGCTGGTCTCGAACTCCTGACCTCAAGTGATCCGCCCGTCTCGGCCTCCCAAAGTGCTGGGATTACAGGCGTGAGCCACTGTGCCCAGCCAACATCTCTGTTTTTTTAAACAGCTTTATTGAGATAATTCACATACCATATGATTCACCCATTTAAATTACACAGTTCAGTAATTTTTTTAGTATATTCACAAATATGTGAGACCATCACCACCATTGGTTTTAGAACATTTCATTACCCCAAAAAGCTATCACCCTTTTATCCTCCACCACTTCATTCAGCCCTAAGAAACTGCTCATCTACTTCCTGTCTCCGTAGATTTCTCTGTGCTGGACACTTCATGTGGATGGAAGTGTAGGATATGTGTAGACATCTCTTTTTGTTTTTTTCTAGATGTTCACAAAATAACTGAGTTATAAAAGCAAACTAGTTGGGCGCAGTGGCTCATACCTGTAATCCCAGTATTTTGGGAGGCTGAGGCGGGCCGATCACTTGAGGTCAAGAGTTCGAGATCAGCCTGGCCAACATGGTGAAACCCCATTTCTACTAAAAATACGAAAAAATAGCCGGGTGTGGTGGCACATACCTATAGTCCCAGCTACTCTGCTCAGGGGGCTGAGGCAGAAGAATCGCTTGAACCCGGGAAGTGGAGGTTGCAGTGAGCCGAGATCGCGCCATTGCACTCCAGCCTGGGCAACAGAGTGAGACTCCATCTCGAAAAAGAAAAAAAAAAGCAAACGATGTAATAGGACCTTCACAGACCATTGTGCTCTTTTTGTTGACTATATAACAGAAATTTACAGGGAAGAAACTCTGGAAGTTAACATTGGTTATTCCTGGATGGTAAGAATGATATTTATTTATTACCTATTACCTGATTTTTTTCTCTAATGAACATGTATTACTTATATAATAAAGGTTTCCAAGTATGGCGCTTTCCAAAAATGAGAATAGTCCAACCTTGGAGCGAGGCTGCCGACTTCCTTTCAGCAGTAGGACTGCAGGAGGGTTTTGTGCATCCACCTGAGAGGGGCGTTCTCAGGGTCTTGGAGGGTGAGGGGTTTTCTGTGTTTTCTTCCCTCAATTCTGCAGCGCTAAGGGCTATGACCTGGAGTTAAGTATGGCGCTGGGGACATACTACCCACCTCCCCGCCTCAGGCAGCTGCTCCCCATGCTTCTTCAGGGAACAAGTATCTTCACTGCCCCTAAGGAGATCGCTGAGATCAAGTAAGTACTACCCCTCTGCACCCCACACTCTCCCCTGTCTTTTCCCTACTGGCTTCTTTGCATTGCCATGGCACGTCTGTCCTCAGCCTCTCGGGCTGTATTCATTCATTCCCTTGCTGAGCACGCACCATAAACCAAGCACCATTCAAGGTGAACCAGTCAAATGAAGGCCTGGCTCATTTAATTGGGGACAATGAGCATTTTTGTTACAATTTCATGGAGTGATGAGTGCTATGAAGAACTAAACAGGTCAGGTGCAAGTGGCTCATGCCTGTAATCCTAGCACTTTGGGAGGCTGAGCTGCAGGTGGATTATTTAAGCCCAAGAGTTCAAGACCAGCCTGGGGCAACATAGGGAGAGCCTGTCTCTAAAAAAAAAAAAAAAAATTTTAATTAGCCAAGTGTGGTGGCACATGTCTGTAGTCCCAGCTACTTGTGAGGCTGAGGTGGGAGAATTCCTTGAGCCCAGGAGGTCGAGAACACAGTGAGCGAGCCAGGATCATGCCACTGCGCTCCAGCATGGGTGACAGCAAGATCTTGTCTCTAAAAAAGATAAAAAGAACTACACTGAAACTAAAGCAGGGTTAGGGGATGGGTTAGTGCTGCTTGGCAGAGGGCCAGTTAGTCCTGGCCTGTTTGAGGTGGTGATGTTTGACCAGAGAAGGACATTTGAATGAGGTGAGGGTGGGAGTCATGAGAGGAGGATCAGGGGAGAATGTTCTGGCCATAAGAGCCACCATGCAAATGCAAGTCAGGTGAGGTGGGGGCAGGGGCATCCAAGGAAGCAAGAGCCAAGGCTTCCTTCTTCAGGGCCTCTGACTCTGTATCCACTTCTGTATCCCTCTAGTCTTCTCTGCTTTTTGATGCTTAGTTCCAGAGCTTCGGGTGGGAAAAGTGGATACTCCTGGGCATAGGGGTTGTCTGGCCCATCCCGTTCCTGCCCCCACTCACCCCTCCCAACCATCATTTCCAGGGCCCAGCTGGAGACAACCCTGAAGTGGAGGAACTATGAGGTGAAGCTGCGGCTGCTGCTGCACCTGGAAGAGCTGCAGATGGAGCATGATATCCGGCACTATGACCTGGAGTCAGTGCCCATGACCTGGGACCCCGTGGACCAGAACCCCAGGCTGCTCACGCTGGAGGTCAGGGCTCAGATTGAGTGTGAGGAGGGTGGGCTCACATCAGCCAAGCTAGAGGCTGTGGGCAGAGCTATTCCTGACAGCAGGGCAGAACAAGAGAAAGGCTGAAGTGGTTCCCAGGGCTCCGCAAGCAGCAGGGTGGGCATCCTGTGCCTGAAGACGGAGCAGGGGAATGGGGAAGATCTGGGTTCTAGTCCAGGCTTTGCTACCACCTTGGGTAAGTCCCTGGCTTTCTCTGAGCTTTAGTTCCCTTATCTGAAAAGCACAGAGCTGGACTGGATAATTCTTAAAGCAGCTCTTTCTGGCTCTTGGATTTTGAATGTCTGCATATGAGCCCATATTACACATGAGACTGGATTTCTACATACAAGTGCAGGTGGGAATTAGAGGGTGAGTTTGGTCAAGGAAAGATTACTGCAGGAAGTGAGTTTTGAACAAGTTTTTGTTTTTGTTTTTTTTGAGACAGGGTCTCACCATGGTGCTCAGGCTGGAGTACAATGGCATGATCTTGGCTCACTTTAATCCCTGCTCCCGGGCTCAAGTGATCCTCTCACCTCAGCCTTCTGACCGAGTAGCTGGGACCACAGGCATGCCCCACTATGCCCGGCTACTTTTTGTATTTTTTGTAGAGATGGGGTTTGCCACATTGGCCAGGCTGGTCTCACAACACCTGGACTCAAGTGATCCGCCTGCCTTAGCCTCCCAGAATGCTGGGATTACAGGCGTGAGCCACCATACCTGGTCCATTTTTGTTTTGTTTTGTTTTGTTTTTTTAGCAACCCAATTAACTGATGAACAGGATTTTTTACAGGCAGAGCAGGAACTGAGCTGGCCAAGAGGGCAGCTGCACTGGAGGCTCTGGGTTCCTGGGCTCGGCATCTCTGTGCAGCTTCGGAAGATTTGTCTTCTTCCTCTTCCCCTGGCTCCTGCTGGTATGAAAGGAAAGAGGGGTGCAGGGATAGCATAGCTCCCTGAGTCTTAGGTTAGAAGGCCAGTCTCAGTCCTTGTTCCTTAAAGGTCTGGAGAACCTGGGGGCTGGGCCCTCCAGCGTCCATCCCTGGGACAGAAGCTTGCTTGTGTTCACACCCCATAGGTTCCTGGGGTGACCGAGAGCCGCCCCTCAGTGCTGCGGGGCGACCACCTGTTTGCCCTTTTGTCCTCGGAGACACACCAGGAGGACCCCGTCACATATAAGGGCTTTGTGCACAAGGTGGAATTGGACCGTGTCAAGCTAAGCTTTTCCATGAGGTGGGTGCTGGGGGAACCCGGAGCTGCTGGAAGGGTCTGCAGACTTCTGACCCCAGGGGAGGAGGAATGTTTCTCCCTGAGATAAATGAGGCCCCAGGGGCAGAGCAGGAGACTTTTCCTCAGCGGTACCCTGAGATGCTACGGCAGCTTCCTCTTCTAGAGAGCTTCCGTCAAGGTCTTGGAAAGAGGGGTTGAGACTGCGGTTGGTGGAGAAGGTTCTGGCCCATTATTGCCTACCTCCCCTGCCCCAACAAACTCTTCCCCCCTCTCTCTGCCCAAAGCCTCCTGAGCCGCTTTGTGGATGGGCTGACCTTCAAGGTGAACTTTACCTTCAACCGCCAGCCCCTGCGAGTCCAGCACCGTGCCCTGGAGCTGACGGGGCGCTGGCTGCTGTGGCCCATGCTCTTTCCTGTGGCACCTCGGGACATCCCGCTGCTGCCCTCAGATGTGAAACTCAAGTGAGACTGTGGGCAGGGAGCCTCTGGAACCACTCGGAGTGTGGGCACAGGGGATGGAGTCAGGGAGGCCTCTGGGTCACCGGATGACTTCAAGTTCACATTCCTGGTCCCTCTGCCAGGCTGTATGACCGGAGTCTGGAGTCAAACCCAGAGCAGCTGCAGGCCATGAGGCACATTGTCATGGGCACCACCCGTCCAGCCCCCTACATCATCTTTGGGCCTCCAGGCACCGGCAAGACCGTCACGTTAGTGGAGGCCATTAAGCAGGTGGGGTCTGAGCACAAACCTGGGGCCTGCACTCTGACTCCCCCAGCATCAAGCACTTGTCCTCAGATTCTAGTTCCTTCCCACTCCCGAAATGCTCCTGCGTCTGAGCAGCCATCAGAAAGAGAGGTAGGGGCCAGGTGCAGTGGCTCATGCCTGTAATCTCAGCACTTGGGGAGGCCTAGCCTAAGGAGTTTGAGAGCAGCCTGAACAATATTGCAAGACCCTGTCTCTATGAAAAAATATAAAAAATAGCTGGGCATTTGAGGCTGCAGTGCACCGTGATCATGCCACTGTACTCCATCCTGGGTGACAGAGTGAGACTCTGTCTCAAAAAACAGGGTGGGGATTGGGGAAGTAGGGAGTTAGCGTAAATGTGGCTGTGGAACACTGTTGTACGGGTAGGGCACGGCATGACCCTTGGAGTCACCATTCACATTTCAGTCATCGTAGACTTGCGCTGCCCCAGACTGAGTACGGCCGCGTCTCAGGAACCTGCCTCCCACACTGTGCTTATCTGCATCTCAGGTGGTGAAGCACTTGCCCAAAGCCCACATCCTAGCCTGCGCTCCATCCAACTCAGGGGCTGACCTCCTCTGTCAAAGGCTCCGGGTCCACCTTCCCAGCTCCATCTACCGCCTCCTGGCCCCCAGCAGGGACATCCGCATGGTACCTGAGGACATCAAGGTACTAGGGAAGTGCAGAGGGCCAAAGAATGGCAAATGCCGGGGAGACTCTCAGGGCAGACACTCAGGCAAGGAAGCTAGGAGACCTGGATTCTGATACTTGCTATGTGACCAGGCAGGACCCCTCCCTGGGCCTCAGTTTGTAAGTGAGGGGGGTGGATAAAACGTTTGGGGGACTGGGCGCAGTGGCTTACACTTGTAATCCCAGCACTTTGGGGGGTGAGACACGTGGATTACCTGAGGTCAGGAGATTGAGACTATCCTGGCTAACATGGTGACACCCTGTCTCTACTAAAAATACAAAAAATTAGCAGGGTGTGGTGGCAGACACCTGTAGTCCCAGCTACTCGGGAGGCAGAGGCAGGAGAATGGTATGAACCCGGGAGGGGGAGCTTGCAGTGAGTCGAGATCGCACCACTGCACTCCAGCCTGGGCGACAGAGCAAGACTCCGTCTCAAAAATAAAAATTATGATAATAATAATAAAAACAATTATTTGGGGGGCCTACAACCAGAATCACGGTGGGAATGAGTGGAGCCAAGCTGATTCCTCTGGTCCCTTCACAATCCACAGCCCTGCTGCAACTGGGACGCAAAGAAGGGGGAGTATGTATTTCCCGCCAAGAAGAAGCTGCAGGAATACCGGGTCTTAATTACCACCCTCATCACTGCTGGCAGGTGGGGAGTGTGTGTGGGTGTGTCTCTGAATCGTAAGTGTAATCAAAGGGGTAACGGGCTGGGGAAATGGGGAAGAATGGTTTCTGGGGCTGGGTGCGGGGGTGGTGAGGAGCCAGCCTGGGAAAGCATTCAGGTTTGGTAGTTGGGTGCCTGGATATGACCCCTGCCTGGCCTGACACCTCCCAGGTTGGTCTCGGCCCAGTTTCCCATTGATCACTTCACACACATCTTCATCGATGAGGCTGGCCACTGCATGGAGCCTGAGAGTCTGGTAGCTATAGCAGGTGAGGGACTCAGGTGGGGCTGCAGGTATACACCCTGTGTGGGTCAGAGAGGTTGCACCACTTACCTTTCTCCCCACACCTCTTCTGCTTCCCAGGGCTGATGGAAGTAAAGGAAACAGGCGATCCAGGAGGGCAGCTGGTGCTGGCAGGAGACCCTCGGCAGCTGGGGCCTGTGCTGCGTTCCCCACTGACCCAGAAGCATGGGCTGGGATACTCACTGCTGGAGCGGCTGCTCACCTACAACTCCCTGTACAAGAAGGGCCCTGAAGGCTATGACCCCCAGTTCATAACCAAGCTGCTCCGCAACTACAGGTATTCCCACGCCCTTGCCTCCCCTGCCATATCCTGTGCCTTCACATCCTGTGTGCAGCCCCTGCTGGAGAGTCTGGCTTGCAGTCCTGTTGCTCAGAGGTTGTGTGATGCAGAAAGACTAAACCGGAAGGTAGGAGGTTTTTCTAGCCCCAGCACTGCTGTTTGTTGTCTGTGTGACTTAGCCAGTGGTTTCACACGACAGCAGTCAGCTTATCTGCATCTTAGCGGGTGGGCAGTGGTTCCTAGAGGCTCGGGTGTGTCTGGTACCAATCCCAGATGAAGTTTTCAGGCAATCCAAGGAGAAATAAGAAAAACAGGGAGGAAGCCAGGCACAGTGACTCATGGCTGTAATCCCAGCACTTTGGGAGGCCAAGGTAGGTCAGGCTCCCACCCCTGATCACTTGAGGTCAGGAGTTTGAGACCAGCCTGGCCAACATGGTGAAACCCCATGTCTACTAAAAATACAAAAATTAGCCAGGCATAGTGACGGGCACCTGTAATTCCAGCTACTTGGGAGGCTGAGGCAGGATAATCGCTTGTACCTGGGAGGCGGAGGTTGCAGTGAGCTGAGATCTCGTTACTGCACTCTAGCCTGGGTGATAGAGCGAGACTCCATCTCAAAAAAGAAAGAAAGAAAGAAAAATAGGGAAGATACAGTTTTTTCATAAACCTATTGTTATTCAAATTAAAGAGCTGTATGCTTTTAGTGAATGAGTTAAGCCATCTAAAATGCTTAGATGAGTTTTATGCCATCACTAAGAGCTCAATAAATGTTAGCTATTGTGTCATCACTACTTATATTTTTGGATTTAACACACTGTCTCATCAAATAACATGATAGTCAAGGATAATTTGGTTTCGTACTGTCCTTGGTAAATTTGAAACCTGAAAATGGGCCCCTAATTTTTTAGTTTTAAATGTCATGGGTCTGTGGAGTCCCTGGACTAGATGCTCTCTGGAACAGAAAGCAGGACTCTGGTTCTGCTTTCTGTGGTTTACAGTGCCTGGCAGCAGATACTATGGATGAGTGTCCTGCTATCCAGGGAGCCAGGGGGGCAGCAGGCTAATGTGTGGGGGCCCAGAGTGGGTAGAGCGGAGCCCCTGTGGGGCAGAGGGAATCTGACCCTCGGTCTTGCTCTTCCTCTTCCGGCCTCCCAGGTCTCATCCCACCATCCTGGACATTCCTAACCAGCTCTATTATGAAGGGGAGCTGCAGGCCTGTGCTGATGTCGTGGATCGAGAACGCTTCTGCCGCTGGGCAGGCCTGCCTCGACAGGTGAGGCTAAGCAGGGCAGGGGCACAGGCTCCCACCCCTGTACCCTGACTTCCCTCCCACTGAAGGTGCAGCCCCTCCCTTTGTCACCTTGGCCTGGGATCTCTTACTCTCTGGAAGGGTTTGGGAAGGGAGGGAATTGAGGGAGGGTGGTCTGGCTGAGGGTTTCCCTTGACCCCATGTCCAGGGCTTTCCCATCATCTTTCACGGCGTAATGGGCAAAGATGAGCGTGAGGGCAACAGCCCATCCTTCTTCAACCCTGAAGAGGCTGCCACAGTGACTTCTTACCTGAAGCTGCTCCTGGCCCCCTCCTCCAAGAAGGGCAAAGCCCGCCTGAGCCCCCGAAGCGTGGGCGTCATCTCCCCGTACCGGAAACAGGTAAGGTCCTCAGTTACCAGCAAGGGTGGGGCCCCTCCCCCAGATGGTACCTCCTTAATATCCAGACCACTAGGCAGAGGCTTCAGGAGCTTAGGCCTCTGCTGGCTCTGTATCTCAGAAGAGCACCGAGGTCAGCTGTCCCCTCCCTTTGTTCCCCAGCTCCCTGGCCTGCCAGGCTCCCTCGTGCATGAGGTTAATGGCAGGAGAGAAAGGCACCTGTCCCCCTCCTTCCAGGTGGAGAAAATCCGTTACTGCATCACCAAACTTGACAGGGAGCTTCGAGGACTGGATGACATCAAGGACTTGAAGGTGACACGCTGTTCCACACTCACTCCCTCCCCTCCGTGTGCTCCCACTTGCCCACTTCCAAAGACTTTCTCAAGCTTCCACTCCAGTCCAGCCCACATCCCCGTCCCACCCCTGCTGCCTTGAATAGAGCTGGAGCTCTCCCCAAGCCTCTCACACCTGGAGATTCCAACTTAATGGTCTGGGATGGGATCAGGAAGCCTGGATGTTTAACAAGCACCTCCTGTCATTCTTAGACTCAGGCAGGTTTGAGGCCTCTGCCCTACGGATAAAGTCCAAATTCCGTGGCCTGTCATGTGATGCTGCCACCCCCACCCCCAGTAGCCTCTGTAAGGTTGTGGTCTCAACACTGGCTGCAGATAACAATCACCTGGAGAGCTTTTAATACCCCCCCATGCCAGGGCCCCGCCCACCAGCTCATACAGCTATGGGGCAGAGCCAGGGCACTGGTAGTTTTTATAGCTTCTCAGGTGATTCCAATGTGCAGCCAGGGTTGAAAACACTGCTGTAAGACTTAGAGGACTCTCTCTCGGAAATTCTGATGGGGGGGTCTGGGTTAGGGCCCAGGGTTGTATATTCTTAACAGCTACTTGGTGATTATTTTCAGGAAAGTGTGAAAGTCACTGCTCTGAGTTCCAGTGTGCTTTGCAATGCTGTTTTCTTTCCTTAGAACACTTTGCAGGCCCCACCCCTCAACAGGATTCACCCTTCAGGTTTCAGCTTCCATTGCCTACCTCCTGTCCCCATTCCCTGGGCCATGTCGCAGCACTCACTTGTTCACTCCACTGGTCTACAATTGCCCAGTGACCTCTCTGTACCCTCCTTGGATGGCAGGCTTGCTGGGGTAGGACACCCCTTTGACACGCCTGGCTGGTCTCAGGCCCTGCCTCTTTCCCCGATAGGTGGGTTCAGTGGAAGAATTCCAAGGCCAAGAACGAAGCGTCATCCTCATCTCCACTGTGCGAAGCAGCCAGAGTTTTGTGCAGCTGGATCTGGACTTTAATCTGGGTTTCCTTAAGAACCCCAAGGTTTGAGGGCTGGTCGGGGTGGCAGGAATTCTTCCATCTTGGGGCCCTTCCCTCCCATGACCACACTTCTTCCTTCCAGAGGTTCAATGTAGCTGTGACCCGGGCCAAGGCCCTGCTCATCGTCGTGGGGAACCCCCTTCTCCTGGGCCATGATCCCGACTGGAAAGTGTGAGCATTCCCACCCCATTCTCCCTCTTGGTGGCCACAGCCCCTGCCTAAGGCAGGTGGATCTTTTTTAAGCGCTTGCTTATCGCTCAGTTAATCCTCAGATGTGTCCATTTTCACAGCACCCCTATTATATTTACAAGTTAAATGACATCCGGAGGTTGAGCAAGTACAGCTCAGATGTGACAGGACCGTGGCTTAGCCTCCAGTCTCTGCTGGCACTCCTCTGTACCCCACAGATTCCTGGAGTTCTGTAAAGAAAACGGAGGGTATACCGGGTGTCCCTTCCCTGCCAAACTGGACCTGCAACAGGGACAGAATTTACTGCAAGGTCTGAGCAAGTTCAGCCCCTCTACCTCAGGTATGGCTGGGCCAGGGTGGGCCAGGTTGGGGACAGTGCCAGAGGAGGTGGTAAGGAAGACAAAGTGTACTTTATTTCTTTCCAGGGTCCCATGGTCATGACTGCCTCCCCCAGGAGCAGGAGGGTGAAGGGGGCCTGTCTCTGCAAGTGGAGCCAGAGTGGAGGAATGAGCTCTGAAGACACAGCACCCAGCCTTCTCGCACCAGCCACGCCTTAACTGCCTGCCTGACCCTGAACCAGAACCCAGCTGAGCTGCCCCTTCAAGGGACAGGAAGGCTGGGGGAGGGAGTTTACAACCCAAGCCATTCCACCCCCTCCCCTGCTGGGGAGAATGACACATCAAGCTGCTAACAATTGGGGGAAGGGGGAGGAAGAAAACTCTGAAAACAAAATCTTGTTCTATGCAAAAGCCTTGATAATGTCTCCTCTGCCTGGCCCCAGCTTCCTGAGCCCCCAAGTTGACCCAGTAGGGAAGGGTGGGACTTTCAGCCCTGCTCTGGGCCACACCCCCTCCCAGCTGGAGAGGAAACCCAGTGGGAGGTGGCAGGGAAGCCACCCACAGGTTTCTAAGTTTAGCCCCCTGCTACAGACCACTCCCTTCACCCGCCTCCTTGGCCCAGAGCCAGGCATGACCTCATCCTTTGCTCTAAGACTCCACCCTGCCGGCCGCTGGCCTGCCTTGTAGACAGGGGGCCAGGCTGGCAAGCAACTTGGACATGAAAAGAGATGGGACACTAAGCACCCAGAGGGAAAGACCAGAAGCTGCCACACACGTTGGAGCCTGTAGCCTTTATTCATGCCCCCCTGACCAAATGCAGTGAGAGACAAGGCCCCTGCCAAAAACAACTCCAGGGGCCTGGGACTCTGGGTCCCCTACTGCAGATACTTTCCTGTGAGCCAGAAGTGTATAAAGTGCTGGTGTGTGACCATCCTTTGGGAAAGGTCAAAGGGGCAAGAGCCCCAGGGGCCCTGAGGAAGGACAGGGCATAGGCCTGGTTCCCAGAGCACTGGGAGGGAGGGCCTGCACCACCCCACCACCTCAGGGCTAGGAAACCTCAATGCAGTCCTGGGCAGGAGGGAACTGAAAAGGGGAGCCTTCAGCATGGAGCCCTAAGGAGGCTGGGGTTGTAGGGGGATAATTTCTGTACCCCTGTTGAAGGGAGGGGGCATGTTTGGAAAGGCCTTGGGGATCTCAGATAATGGGACAGCCCCTCCGGCGCTTGTTCTTGCGGACCTGGAGGCCAGCCCGAGTGGCCATCTCAAACACCTCCCGCACTCCCTCCTTGGTCTTGGCTGAGCACTCAAGGTAGCCAAAGGCGCTGATCCGGTTCGCCATGTCCCGGCCTTCCTCAGACCGAACGGGCTCCTGAGAAGACAGAAGATGAGGGGTCAAAGGAAGCTGGTGACTACATGACCCTCTCCTGCCTCACCCATAAGTGTAGCAGCTGGAACAAATGCCTCCTCCTCCAGTCCTGACCCAAAAAAAGCACCCAGGCCCCAGCTACCCTGGGCAGCTTCTGGGCCAGGGATCCAAAAATCCCTCCGGTCCCTCCCTCCATTCCCATTCAGCCCCACCTCCTCCCACACACAGCCCCCAGTTCTCTTGCCTGAATGAGCGCCTCCCACCTCCTGACTGCTCTGCCTCCATCCTCACTCTTCCAGTCAGAATTATTTTTCTAACACACAGACCTAACATCTCCCCACTTTGAAACTTTGCCTTAATTATCTGCATTTCTTACCCTGACAGCTTTCTCTAATAAACTCTAGTGCTCTGGCTAGAGAGCCACTTAGGTCCCTGAATAAGCCAGCACTCTCATCCCTTCTTCCAGCCATTTACACAATGCCTGCCCTCGTTCCCACATCCACATCACCCTACACCTCCCCCAGGGGCACTGTGATGGCACAGCCTGGGTACCCGAACATAAGCTGTCTCCCCGAGGGCAGATTTTCTTAATCATCTTAATAGTCCCAATTCTAAACAGAATGGACAATTAACTGGAATAAATAAAAATGCCAAGTGACTTTGGACAAGTCACTTCATTCTCTGATGCCTCATCAGACACAACCCTACGGGTCCTCCCTCACCAGGAGATATTACCATCTCCCCTAACACATGGCAGTAGCTGGAAAGAAGCTCCCTTTGCCCGTCTGCAACCCCTCAGAGGGTGCCTTCTTCCCCAGGGGCTCCAGCCTGGCAGCCGCACCCACCTGCTTCATCTTGGCCAGCTCTCTCCTGGTGTGCTCATCTTGCCTCAGGTCCTTCTTATTCCCCACCAGGATGATGGGCACGTTGGGGCAGAAGTGCTTCACCTCTGGGGTCCACTTCTCAGGAATGTTTTCTGTGCAGACATGCCCCAACAGGTGTCGGTGCCTCCACTTAAGCTAGAAAGCTCCCCTGGGGGGCCCTCATCTTCCCACAGCAGAATCTTAGAAGCCATTCAGCATGATGGTCCCTTTCACAGCTCAAAACCTCAAGAGCAGTATGCCTTCAGAGGGCCAGTTACCACAGTAAAGGAGACCAGCAGGGCCTGAGTGCTCCCCTGCATCCCCACCCCCCATCTCTGAAGATGACTGAAGACAGGCCAAGGCACGACACCTCTGGCTGATTCCGAAGGGTTCTCAGTCCCCTCCCTCCAATCTCCTCACCCAGGCTGTCGGGGCTGTCGATGGAGAAGCACATGAGGATGACGTCAGTGTCCGGGTAGGAGAGAGGCCGCAGTCGATCATAGTCTTCCTGCCCTGCTGTGTCCCACAGAGCCAGCTCCACCTGACACACAAGGCCAGTGAGTAGCTGGCCTGAGGGCCCCAACCCTGCCACCCAAAGGTCCTCTGAAACCACTGTTCTTTGGGCTCACTGAACTTCTTTATTGAGTACCTGCTATGTGCTAGGCATTGTATTAATCACTGTTCCACAACATAAATTAGGTCAGTTTGTTAAAGAAAGCTAAGACACGTGTTTGACCCTTGAGTTGCCACTGTGAGCACCATTATTTTGGTTAATTCTCACAACAACCCTTTGAGGGAGGTCTTACCATCATCCCCATTTTGCAGGTGGGGGAGCTTAAACCCAGAGGCAAAGGGACTCGGCCCAGGTTACAGAGCCAGTCTGTGGAAGAACCAGAAAGTATATCCAGGTTTTTTAAGACTGCAGATATACTTCCTAACTTTTACTGGTTCCAGCAGGGAGAATGACACAAGGACAGGGGTAGGAGTGGGGAAGGACATACTAGGTCATTCAGTGACTGGGGGGCGGGGATCAGGGTCGGGTGGGAAGGGCATCTCTGCCTTCACCTGCTTGCCGTCCACCTCAATATCCGCAATATAGTTCTCAAAGACAGTAGGGACGTAGACCTCCGGAAACTGATCCTTGCTGAAGACGATGAGGAGGCAGGTCTTCCCACAGGCACCATCCCCAACGATCACCAGCTTCTTTCGGATTGCAGCCATGGTGGGGCTGCCAGGAAAGAGGTATTGAGGATTTGAGGAAAAGCCATTAAAGTCCAAAAACACTTCTCTAGGGCCCTCAAACCTTCCTGGAAACCGAGGCCTCTAGCAAAGGGACAGGGGGCTTGCTCAGGCATCTTCTGGCCAAACACCAATTGTGCAACAACAGAGCTCGAAATTCCTAATCTCTGGGTCAGGGACAGGTCTCCCTCGATGGGTTAGAATACAGTGGTGGGAGGTGGATGATGACCCCACTTGGGAGCTGGAAAACATGAGTTTCAATCTAATCCACTTGCCAACTTGGGGACTCCAGGTAGCTAAAGAGCTGCTCAGGGATGCGGGACGTCCAGGGAGCAAGCTTCTATCTACTTCACACATCAGGGTTTCAAGTCAGACTTCATTGGTTACCAGGATTTTGATGCATTTACAGTTTAATAATCTCTAAGGTCCAATCTAGAACAGATTGTCCCTCAGCACAGGTCATACCTGTCCAGTCACAAATGAGGAGTCCCTCTCTAGGACCAGAGTAGCAGAACCAGCTACCAGGTGGTAGGTGGGTAAAGGAAGAATAGTTAGAGTCCCTAGGTGCCAGGCACTCTGTCGGGCATTTTGGCAGGAATTATCTCCTTTGGTCCCCAGATGCCTGGGAGGTAGATGGTGTACTTTCCATTTTGACAAACTAGGAAACTAAGGCTCAATGAGGTTAAGACAGATTCAGAGCTGTGGCTTATAAGCGGCAGGGATAGCATCCATAGCAGGACTGTGTGACTCAAAGCCGTGCCTCTTCGACATGTCACCTCAGCAGTAGGAAGGAGAGCAGAAGCAGGGAAACCCAGAGGACAGGGGCAGCAGCCAGCCAGCTTCCCTGGTCCACCCCACCCGGTCCCCAAAGCCCCAAGTCATACAAAGGAGGCTCAGTCCCAGCAGTGCCCACAGCTCGAGTTTGGGCAGGCTGCCTTCCTCCCCCCTTCCTCCTGGGCCTGCCAGCAACACTGGGTCACTCAGCCCCTGGCAGGGGACAATGACCACACTGTAGGGAGCCACACATCCACCACAGCACAGTGACTGAGAAGAATCCACCAGGGAATCACCTCCACCCACTCTGGAACAGTCCCTTCCTCCCTCGGTCCAGCTCACCCACAGGCCCTGCCCACCCCTCCCTGTGACTCAGGGCAAGGAGTCAGCTTCCCGGGCTTCCAAGTGTCCCCCACCCCCAGCACACACGGCGAGCATCTGCACAGTTCATCACACCTTCGCAGCTTCCCTCACTTCCTCCTTCCCTGGGGAGGGGAACCGACCTCCAGCCGGCTGAAGTTCCCAGGCTGCAGGAAGAGAGGGCGGGCTCTGGAGCTGAGATGAAGTCAAGGCTGTTGGGAAGGGGGAGGGGGCTAGAGTCTGGGTTGGGAGGAGTCCCAAAAGAAGAGACAAATGAGGGCCAGTCCCAGCACCAACCAGGCAGGGAGCAGTTAAGAAAGCGACGGTAACCTGATCTCGGCTTCAAACCTAGCTTTTTCTCTCAGTCCCACATCCTGTCAAACTGGGCTGACTGAAGGCCTCTACTCCCCACACCCCACCACCACCTCACACTGCCCTTTAGGAAATGAATCCTCCAGCCCCAGGCCTGTTCCCTTCAACAGCAGATCCTAGGTGGCCCTTCCCTTGCCTCCACACACATTCACAAAACTGTCGGTTTTGTGGACACGAGTCAGAGAATTTACAGGAGTTCAAAGTACACAGCCACACTCTTCCCACCACAAAACGGACTCTCTCTGATTCCCCAGAAGACAAGCAAGAAGGCATTCACTCTGCCGGCAGATAGCCTCCAGAAATGGAAACCATCCTCCAAAAAGAGGGTTCCTCGGGAATTCTATCCAGGTGACTGATGCTAGGATTTCTTCCAACTCCTCCACCCACTCCATTAGTTCACCTTGCCCTGTTTTGTAAAGATGGGCTGGGGTAGCCCCAACCTGGGGTGGGCAGTGTTGATGGAGGGCAATCACTACTGGGGTGAAAGCCAGTCACTTAGGCATGAGTATGTCACTGCTGTCCCCCCAGCAGGGTAATTCAGATGGCACCAGAGTGGTAGGAGGCAGAGGACAGAAGCCCGGGGTTGAGGCATGCGTTAAGGGACCTGGAGCCTCCAGCTCAATTAGAAGACCTTCCCTCCAGGCTACGGTTGGGCCGGAACAGCAGGCACCCCAGGCCAGGCCAGGACACTAGGGCCAAGGCCAAGATGGCATGGATAACTCCCTATGGGAGGCAGCCCCAGAGGGACTGTCCCACTGACCCCTTAAGAGGGGCAACTGAGCCCCACACAGGTCCTGGAATGGAGCCTGGAACTTCTGGGGCCTTCCCCAAGACAAGACAGTGTGGATACACCAGATCTCTCTCCAACCGCTCTCTTGAATTCCCAGATGATCCAGAGCGGCCGGTTGACTTTGCTGACCCACCCTACACCTAGGGAAGGAATCCATTCTGGAGATACCAGGAGATACCTCATTCTCAACTTAAAAACCAGAGTGAGGGTGGGACTCGGCCTCGGGATCCCAGCCCCAAACCCCAGGATACTCTTTGTTGGTTCGAGTATGAAGAAGGAGAAGGATTCTCATTCTCATTTTCTCTCTGTCTACACACACACACACACACACACACACACACACCACAGAGTTGGATCCTTCCCCATCTACACACACACACACACACACACACACACCACAGAGTTGGATCCTTCCCCATCTCCCTTATCCTCAACACAAGCGGGCTCCAGGAACCGTCTAGGGCGGCGTCCAGACCCTGCCGAACAGTGGCAGGTCCCAATGGTCACATCCCGCCCCTATTCCCGCCATGCCTCCCTCCTGGCCTGGAGGAATTCCCACCCCATCCCACTCTAGGTCCCCTGCGGCCGCCCGCCCTGGGGGCTGGAGCGTCTGAGTTGACGCTCCCTCGCCCCTCACCCTGCGGGGCAGGTTCCAGGAAGCTGGAAGGAGAGGGGAAGGGGCTCCGACTCGGACCTCAGGAGGCGAGAGCCCCTGCCAGCAAGTCCGGGCCCCCTCGCTGCAGCCCCGGGAGGTGCCGACGCGGCCGACCCCCGCCCAGCCCGGATGCCGACTCCGCAGGGAGGGAACGGGGTCCAAGCCCAGGCCGAAGCCCCCTCCCTGCACGGGCCTCGATCTCCGGCCCAGAGAGGAAGGCAAAGTGCTCTCCCGGGGACGAGTTCCCAAGACGCCCCGCTGCCCGCAGCCCCGGCCCAGGGTACCTTCGGTTCCGCCGCCTCCAGCTGCGCGGCCGGTGCCTGAGGCTCAGACTGACCCCAGGGCCCCGCCCCGCCCTCCTCCAGCTCCGCGGCGGGGAGGGCGGGCCCGGCAGGGGGAGGGTCGGCTGGGGGCGGCCCTTGGCTCGGCCCGCCCCGGCCCCGCGCAGGGTGGCCGCCGCTTCCCTGGTCCGCAGGCCTGGGGCCGGGGGCGTCCACTCCGCCAGGTAGGGGAGGGCCACGGGGTTATTCCGGGACTGCGGAGGAGCCGGGCGAGCGGGGCCAGCACTACCTGGGTGAACTCACTCTGCCCAACCTTCCAGCCCCTAGGGGAGGACCGGCGTCGGGAAAGTTAAGAGTGCTCGGGGTGGGGTCAGGAAGGGCCGCTGCTGCCCTCCTGTGGCCAAGCAGCCACCCGCTCTTGCTGCACCTGGGACCTCTCCGGAGGCGGGACTGGGAAAGGGCAACCCCGGCACGTCCCAGGGCCCGGCGTGGGTGTATTGGTTGGGGGAGATGTCCACTCTCTTGTTCCTAGGATCGTACAGCCCAACGTCATCCCCCAAACTTGAAGACCTCTCAGAGCCGTTCAGACCCAGACCAGCGTTCCTCCTCACAATTCGCTTTCCTCCCTTGGCCTGGAATTTCCAGGAGTCCAATTCCTACCTACTCCTCAAAGGGTGCTCCTAGAAATGCTTCCGGATCCCAGCTGGGAATTCTGTTCCCACTTCTAGTTCTGACTTGGTGTATAGGATACTTACCTACACGCGTATCTCCTTTTCCTGTAAGGAAGCTGAGGAGGTGGGAGTAGAATGAGGACGTCCACCAACATTTCATTGGCTTGTGCTTGGGACACTACACAGCTTAACCCTTTCAATATTCATCACAGATCTTTGGGGAAAATATACCCATCCCCTTTTGCCCATAGGGAAGCTGAGGCTCAGAGAAATCAAGTGGCTTACACAAATGTTTTTGACTTGTGACAGCAAGAATTCACACAGCCGGGCCTGTCTGGCTCCAAACTGGTGGTCTGGCCCTGCTACTTCCCAGGCTCCTCCAGCCTGTCCCTTCCCCCGTTGTCTAGCACAGTGAGTGGCACGTAATAGGTTGCCAACAAATATTTGATGAATGAATGAATGTTAGGAGTCATACAGACTTTATCTGAAGTGCAATCCAGACATTTGACAAATGTGAAAACTGAGGTCCGCAGCAGTTTGGCCCCAGGCCTCTTAACTGGCTCAGTAAACATTTCTTGAGGGTGAACTGAGAGCTATGTTTGGAAGATCCATTTCTGCTTTCAAACAACTTAAGAGTCTAAATGAGGAATGCAGACAATTTCAAGATGGCTAACATTTATTGAATCCATATTACATGGACCTGGGTCCACATACATTAACTACAAGAATCTCATGAGGTAGCTATCTTCATTTTACTGAGAAGCAAATTGAGGTTCAGAGAGGTTACAAAGCTAGTGCTGGGTCTGACACTAGAACCCAAACAACTGAACTCTAAAGCCCCTGTTCTTAATTGCTACTCCCTACTGACTCCTAATGTAGACAGTTATAATACAGGAGGTCATTGCTGTAGTGTGGGCCTGTGTGGCTGTGGGATACCCAGTCCTGAACAGCAGTTGAAGTTTTCAAGATAAGGTGATGTGTAGATTTTTTTAATTAAAAATTTTTAATTTTTTCTTTTTTTTTTTTTTTTTGAGACGGAGTCTCGCTCTGTCGCCCAGGCTGGAGTGCAGTGGCCAGATCTCAGCTCACTGCAAGCTCCGCCTTCCGGGTTTACACCATTCTCCTGCCTCAGCCTCCCGAGTAGCTGGGACTACAGGTGCCCGCCACCTCGCCCGGCTAGTTTTTTGTATTTTTTAGTAGAGACGGGGTTTCACCGTGTTAGCCAGGATGGTCTCGATCTCCTGACCTCGTGATCCGCCCGTCTCGGCCTCCCAAAGTGCTAGGATTAAAGGCTTGAGCCACCGCGCCCAGCCTTTTTTTTTTTTTTTTGAGACAAGATCTCTGTTGTCCAAGTGTGCAGGGCAAAATCTCAGCTCACTGCAGCCTCAACTTTCTGGGCTCAAGTGATTCTCTCACTTCAGCTTCCCCAGTAGCTGGGACTAGAGGCGTGTACCACCACACCTAATTTTTGTATTTTTTGTACAGATGGGGTCTTGCTATATTGCCCAGGCTGGTGACAGGCCTTTTCTAATTATTTTGCTCATCTTTATTTTTGCTTCCCTTAGCTTACTTTGGGTTTAATTTGCTGTTCTTTTTCTAGCTTCTTAAGGTGGAAACAGATCACTGATTTGAGATCTTTATTCTTTTCTACTATAAGCAATACTCTTAATTTCCTTGGATGCTTAACTGCTTCCCACAGGCACTCACCACTACATTCAGCTATTTTTTTATTTTTCTGTAGAGATGGGGTCTCACTATTGCCCAAGGTGGTCTTAAACTCCTGGGCTTAAGCAGTCCTCTCACCTCTGCCTCCCAAAGTGTTGGGATTACAGGTGTGAATCACCATGCCCAGCAGTAGATGTTGGATAAGTTGGAGCTACTAAAAGCCCACAGTTATGCAAACCCCAGGAAGTTGGTGGTGGCGGTGAAAAATGAGGCTGGAGAAGGAAGCAGTGGCTGGATCATGAAGGTCCTTATATGCCATGCACAGGAGTTGAGTGTTGATTTTGTTCTAGGCGCAGTAAGGAGCCACTAAATGTAGGAGGCCAATATAGTAAAAGGTGGTGGTGACTGAAGGCAGAGAGAGGTGGAGACAAGTAGAGAAATATTTTTAAAGGTCTATAGTCAACAATACTTAGTGATCAATTACCTTGATGGGAAAGAAATGAAAGCAAAGGGTGACCAACTCCAGGATTTCTAACTGGAGCAGCAGAGCTGGTGCACATTGAGGGGATATACCAGGAGAAGGAACATGTTATGGAGGGCAGTGGTGAATTTAGTTTGAGGTATTTGAATTGAAGTGCCAGCGGGCTGTCCAGGAGATGACTGGAATGTGTGGATCTAAAGCTCAGGAAGGGTCTGGGCAGATGGGTGAAGCCACAGAAGTGGCCAGTGACACTCACAGCAAATGCGTGGAGTGGAAAGAGTGGCGGGCGGAATAAAGAACCTGGGGAATACCACATTTCTAGAACTGTTCTGGTGCTCTTTCCATCACCCCACAGAGCTTTCTTCTTATCTTTCAGTTTCTAGTCAAAGCAAATAAAGACACACACCTTTATCCATCTGGTTTATTTGCCAATAGCTATAATTTTGGATATAGCGGGCATCCCTTCTTCAGTTAAGCTGCCACTAAAGAAGGGTCAGGGAGACAACTTCAGAATTTGGGCTGTGAGAAGAGTAAGTATGGAGAGGCTGGGATGGTGGTGGGAGGGATGATGTTCAGCCCCTCAGGAGTAACTGCCTGGCCCTCCCAGGGGGATGACGAAGACAGAGATGTCATCCCCGGAACCCAGCTTGTTGTTGGGGAGACGCCAGCCACGGTCCCGGGGGGTACCCCGGGCCCCCAGGACCAGAGCTTGGGCCAGAGCTGTATACCTGCCAGAAGCACACATGCACATTCATGTACCAACATGTATGTGGGAAGACAGATACACAGGCCCACATGTGGGGTCCCAAGCATTGCTTCCCTTTGACCCTTCCTTCACCAGTGCCATCCCCTTACCACCATGCCATGCAGCCCCTACCTGCTATGGTCATTGGGCTCATAGGCCGACAGCACCCTGTCCACAGTGGCAGCCACCTCATAGTCAGTAGTGACATCCCACAGGCCATCTGTTCCCAGGACTAGTACATCATCTGGGCAATGCTCATATTGCGTCAGGTCATATACTCGTACCTGGTGGGAGAAAAGGGCGGAGAGGATTGAGGTGTGGGGTTTGCTGGACAGGGAGCCTGGGGATAAAGGGACTGCAGATGAAAGTTGGCCTGAGGCCCCCAGAGAAGGCAAGAGGTGGTTTAACCGTATGGCTCACCTCAGGGAAGCAGGAGAGAAAAGGCTTGATGGGCAGGGTGGAACTGCAGACCTTAAGATTGTGGTCTCCCAAGCCTCGGGTCACCCCAATGGTGGCCATCACCCGAGCCTGAAAGAAATGAGGAGGGAGTGCCACTCTAGTCCTCTGCCAGATTCTCTGAAACCAAAGATCCCTTCCACCCCTACCCTCAGGTAGAACCTCCACCTCCCTAGACAAGTTGTGACAGGTCCTCCTGCCCTCTCCCACCTCTACCATGGAGTTTACCTTTTTGCCCTCCCCACAGACCAGAGGAAACCTGAGATCCTCCAGCTCGATCTTTTTGTAGGCCCTGGGGAGGGGGGAGTAGAGGAGGCATCACCCAGGCATCAAAGTCCCTCTCCCCTAGGAGCTGCGCACCCTCACACAAACCCCTTAGAAAGGCCACATCCTCCCAACTCCCAGCCTCCAGCTTCCACCTTGCTGCGGGCGAGGGGCTGGTTGTGTTGCCATGGGAACGGGCCCCAGCTCTGAGGGAAGTGTTACCAGCCAGTCATGTTCTGGTCCCGGTACAACATCCTCTGCCCCAGCTCCTTGGGCAGAACTCTGCGGGGGAACTCAAGGTGGGTGAATTCACTGCCTAGCAGCTCTGGTTTCAGGAAGCCCTAGAGTTAGGGATGATCAGAACAGAGAGCCAGGGGGCATTATGCTCACACCACACGCTGGTATATAGATGACATTAACTACAGCAGACCCTTAAATAGAGTTTACCATGTGCCACACATTATTCTAATATTAGCAGTATTAACTCATTTACTCCTCACAATAGCCCTTAAGGCAGGAACTATTGATGCACAGAGGTTAAGGGAGGGAATTGCTGAGGTCACACAATTAGCAAAGCACTCAGACCAGGATGCATCCTGGGCTTCCAGCTCCACAGCCACCTACGTTTAGGCACTAAGCCGTACTGCCTTTCAGGGGCCTTTGCTGTTCCCTTCCCCCACCTCAGTCTCTACTTCCAGCCTCAGCTGGGGCCACAGTGGGAGCACTGGATCAACCCAGTACTGCAGCCTCCCACTGGCTCAGCCCCGCACTCCATAGTCCACACAGCAGCCTTCCCAGTAAGGTGCTTTCTGTGCCTGTGGTAGGGGTGTGAGAGTTCTCAGGTCCATGGGGTGCAGGGAGGCACAAGACCCGACAAAGAATGAGGGTAGGGAGTTTGGTTCCTACTTACAAGCAGCTGAAGACGCTGGCGCTCAGTCTCCGGGGTAAACTCTCGGGACATTGGAATGATTTCACCATTCCGGACAATGATGGCCCTTCCCAAAGAAAGAAAAGGAATTGGGACCTGGTTCTCTTCAGACCCATTCATGAAAAATTCCAGAAAGATCAGGCCCTCTCCATAATGACCTTTCAGATTCCTTACCCAGACCCCCATCTCTGCCCCCAACCCCACCCAATGGCTATTTCAGGCCACTCCTTATGTCTGTCACCCCTCTTGACTCCCTCCAGTCTTAATTTTTAGCCCCTGCCACCTCACTCTCCTGTATTCCCCCATCCCAGAGAGTGTGGCCCTCTGTCGCCACTCTCAGAGCCCCCTCCCCCATACCTGCTATCGCCTGCATTGGCCACGTACACCTTGCCTAGCAGGTAGACCACAACCAGTGCACAGCAGCCCCCCTCCACTTGGTGGCCACGCCGCTCCCGGGCCATCTGCTCATCCTGCCACACAAGGAAGGGTCAGAGGTGGGTAGAAGGAGAGGTTCCAGGCACACAGTCACCCTCCCCCTACCCCCTCCACCTGTAGGAATCAACGGGCCCAGCCAGGCTATACTGGAAGACAGGCGGGAAGACTGGGGCATAACTGCCCCTTCTCCCTCCCCTCTGAACCAAGCTCTGCTCAGGCTCTCAAAGGTGTTGTGGGTTCTCAGCGTAACCCCCTTAGGCCACCTGGCTTCCACACAGAGTTGGCCAGAATGGTTGCCTAGCAGACCCTTGGCCCAGGTCACCCACTCACCATGAGCTGGAAGGCATTCTCAATGGCCCCCACTACCAGGCTCTCGTGGGTCACTTCCTTCTGTGAAGACCAGCAGGACTGAGGGCCAAGCAAGTGAGAGGGATCAGAGGAATCTGGGGTCCCCGGGGTGGTCGGGAGGCAGAGGGGTGGTGGCGAAGGGTCCTGAAGTATCTCTACCAGGTCCTTTAGCTGCTCTCGGATATGGCGATGCAGGAGCCGTGAGGCCATTTCAGCAGCTCCACCCCCTGCATGACCATCAAATAGGCCCCAGTAGTAGAAGCAGAGTCCCTGGTGGAGGAAAAGTTGGAGGTGAGTTGTGTTTGTTTGTGTTTTGTGTGTGTGTGAGATGCCAGGAGAAGAACAAGACTCTGGGCATCCATACAAACATCTGAGAAGTCAGTATTTGCTACTGAAGGCAAATTAGGTTTATTCACTTACTCACATAAGGCTTCCTATGTATCAAGAGAAAGCAAAGGCTCAAAAAGCCAAACTCAGAGGATAACAGATCCAAAACTCAGCACTGGCAATTAAATCATCCATAAATATGTGAGCCTCTACATTTTAGGTGGGAAAGTAACATGCATGCTTACATGGTGGAATCTAACTGATGAATGCCAGGTAAAGGTTCTGTGCCAGAAGGTAGAAAGCCAGTGAGTTAGTCAGGTCTTCCACATGGCTCAGATTTAAAACCAGAGGCCTGAGTCCCTGGGGAGAGGTGTCACTGTGTCTCTGGAGTCTGGGAAAGGGGATCCGGGCTTACCTGGCCTCGGCTAAGCTCCCTAGGTGCCCCTGTAACACTCCTCCGACCTTCCACATACACCACTTCACAGCAAGCCTGGTCCTCATTGTGCCGACTCTTGCCAGCATTGATGACCCTGCCAGGCCAGAATGACCACATCAGGTTGGAAACCAGACCAGGTCCTGGAATAACCCCCACCTTAGACACACACCGTCTCCTGTGCCTGCTGGCCAAGCTGAGAAAGGTCACAGCCACCTGGGATCCAGGCCAGAGGGAGGAGGAGAAGGGAGGGCTGGCAAGGTGCAAGGAGTACTGTTTGGGTGGCCGGCCCTACCACCTCACAGAAAGGCCAGCAGGAGCTTCTGGCCAACCGCTATGTCCCCTGCCTGCCTCACTTCCCCCATCCCTGGCAAACAAGAAAAAAGAAAATGAAAGGCATTCCTAGTGGTGCTTCTGGGGGAGGGGCTAGATGGTAGCAGAAGTTTTATTTCCCTGCTAGCTACACCCTACATCTCACCCTCAACCACTATCAACTCTGCCAGTGCCTTGTCCCCAGCACCTCATCCTCATGGGCACACCCACCCTTATCCTAAAACCATCCAGCGAAAGTTTCTGCTGCCTTGACAATGAGGAAGTTCTCCAGCCCAGATCGGGAAAGAGGAATTGAAATAGAGTAGAAGTGGAAGCCCACCTGGACTGGGCAGAAACCACATACCCACAAGCTCCTCCGACACCGGAGGCTAAGGGAGGTGGTGGTGGGTCCATGGGCCATCAGCCACCTTCCTCAGCGAACTCAGCGCCCCCAGCTCCCTCGGTGCTCTGCGTTCCCGACAGATGCATTAAAAATACACACAGCCTGGGGGCAAGCCGGCCGGTCCGGCCAGGGGGTCCGCTTCTTTGCCAGGCTAGCACGAGTTGGCAGGCTGAGAGGCATCTAAATGGGACCCTCCTCTACCCCGGGCGTCCCCTCCCCGCTTCCCCAGTTCCCCGCCCCTGGGGAAGCTGACGGCCTGCTGGTGTCGCGGGCTATTTCTGGGCGTGGAGGGGGAGGGGAACTACGGTAAGAGGGACAGGGAACTGGGGCGCTGGAGCCGGGAAGCGGGTGAGCGAATCTTCCCAACCGCTATGTCCCCTAATAAAAAGAACCCCGCTCCTTCGTGAAACCCCTTCTCCCTTAGCCTTTAAGCTGCCGGGCCGCCACTGGGAACTGGCCAACTCATCCTTCGCAGGACCCTCCGCCCTCCGGGCTCTGGGGGAGAACAGTTCCTGAGGCAGCGTGAGCGAGGGCAGTCAATGAGCGGGAAGGACCTGAAGAAGGTGACATAGGCTGCGCCCGACTGGAAAGTGGGCTGGGAGGGGGTGCGGCACGAAGACCAGAGGATAGCAAAGGTCCTGGGAAAAGGGAGCTCCTGGCCTGTACGCGGCGTGGGGAACGCGTCCTAGCGCCGGGGATGCAGAGCTGGGGAAAGGGGTGGGAGTCCCATCCTGGTTTGGGTGCCCCAGGGGGCGCTCACTCGGCGTAGCCTGTGCTCCAGGGCAGGCGGCGGCCCGTGTCCGGGGGGCTTTGCACAGCCCGGCCCGCGTGGTCATCCGCGCGTCGCAGCCCCCCGGGGCTCAGCTGCAGAAAGGTCGGTCTGGAGAAGCTCGCTCGAGTCTCAACAGCCTTCGCGGGCGTCGCGCTCCCGCTCCCAGCCTTCGCAGGAGGGCTCCTGGGCGCTTCTGGAGCGGCAGCGGGCGGCGCCGAGGCGGCGTTGGGCAGGTCCGGGGATTTGGGGCGCGGAGGCGGAGCGCCCCCAGAGCTCACCAGGTGCGCCACGGCCGAGCGCACCCGGTTTAGCATGCTGCCTCCCTGCCCCGCCCTCGGCCGCGGCCCCGCCCCCGCCCAGGCCCCGCCCCCAGGACTCGGGGTGGGCGGTGCTCGCGCCAGCCGGCCCTTCCCGGCTACTGGCTCCCGGCCAGCTGGGCGGGTCCCGGGCGAAATTTGCCCTTGCTCTGGGCCACCCCAGGAACGGGCGCACGGACCCCCGGCCTCTGCCCCGCCCCATTTCGGCTTGGCCCCGCCTCCGTTTCTTAGGGGTAGGTTCTGTTGCTGTGGGAAGGGGGCGGAGAGAAGGAAACCTTATTTCAGCCGTTCGCTAGATTAGACATCAGCTAGAACGTCTCCATTGTGACAGGGGCCGAGGGACAAGGGGGTGCGGTCTCCTCGCTCTTGGTTCGGTGTGGCCAGCCTGCCCAGAGAGCCATGGAGCTAATGACCTCAGAGCAAAACAGGAGCTTCGGAGCCGCTGGTATGAGGCGCCAGGTGTGACACCACCTCTGGATGGGGCTGCTGGAGCGAGAGCGGGCAAGCTGGTACCGGGTGGGGGTGCGGGGATAATGACCAGGCTGCAGCCAACCACCCCGGAATCAGGAGCCGGGGTAGATTCCTGGGCTCCTGATGCGCTGTTCCCCATGAAGACCACCTCTAGATCCCTCTAGAGGGTGCCACTCCCACCCTCCTTTCTCTCTCAGAACCCAGGTCTTTCCCACAATGTAGACCTTCCCTGATCACAGCAGGACTAGCTATTAATAGGATAAAAACAACATAACAAATACTATTTGTTGAAGACGTACTGCCTACTAGGCTATTTATAAAGCACGTTCCATACATTATTAGGTTATTTATCCTGCACACCAATTCTTCAAGGTGGGTTTTTTTCTATCAGTTTCATGGATGAGGCAGGACCGGACGCTTCTTGTCATTTTACCGTGACTTGCCCCAAGAGGTCACACAGTCAGTGAAAGATTCACACCTATGTCTGCCTCCTGCCATTCAAACCTGCTCTGTCTTAAGAACCAAGCTTAGTTCTCCGGATCAGGGAGGAAGGGCTAGAAAAGAGATCAATGGCAGAGAGAGGAGTGGGGGTTCCTCCCCTCCCATCCTTCTCTTAGGGCCAGGGCTGAGAGCTGTCCGGGAATGCTAAGCAAGTTCTATGTCTGCCGCCAGGGGGAGACAGAGGCCAGGCTAAGCCTTTGTCTAAGAAGAGTAAAAGCCCACTCGCTGGAAGACCAGGACCGAGCCCAGCGACTGGTTGGCTGCCTGTTCTTCCTAATTTCTCCCCTCTAGGAGAGGGTGATACTGACCTGATGCCACAAGAGCTCTGTCTCTAAATCTCCTATCAGAAAGTTGATCACTGGGTATCCACAGGCACCACCCACCCACACATCTCAAATGGGGACAAGGCTTTTGTGGCCATCGTGCAAGTTGGAGGTAGCCATCAGGGACTACTACACCCAGTTCACAGCTGGAACTTTTCTGGGATCTGTCGGCCATGTGTTTCCTGACCACATCCCACTCTGTTCCCCAGGCTAAACTGTGTCCCCAGAAGGGATGACTTTCTTGGCATCTTCCAAATAAAGATCCCACAGTGGTCATTCAGGTTGGTAGACTTACTGTGCCTGCTATGTTGCACCTGAGCTTTGGGCAGACAGCCAGAGGAAAAGAAGTCACAGGAGAGGAAAAAAAACAAAAAACAGACCCCAAGGCAAACAGAGCAGCAAAGGCAGACAGGGACAAAGAACAACCTGCTTCTATAGGTTTTCCCCTGCTATTTGAGAAAAACTGAAACCAATTCTCAGATAAATAACAGCAGCAGCAAGCCAGCAACTGAAGAAACAAATATAACTCCTGGTTGTTTTTTATTATTCAGTGTTTCTGGGACAGTTTACTTACCGCTTCTTGGTGTCACCCAGCTTCCTATTCCCTGCCCTTTCTAGCACCATGGTGTGGCTGCAAGAGGTCCGCAGAGGTAAGCCCAGAGACCCCCCCAGCCCCAGCACCAGACGACCAGCAGGGGATGACAGCTCCCTGCAGCTCCAGAACAGCCCCCAGCCATGGCCTCATCCTAAGGCTCCCCTCTCTCTGAACCTCTCACCTCCTATTTCTGACATCATTATGCCTCCTCCATCCTCAGACTGTCCCAGAACCTGGTGAGGTCATCACCTCTACTCATCCCTGAGGCAGCGGAAAGTGAGAGGGAAAAGGGGGTGGGGTACGAAGAAGCAGACTTGTGGGATGTTTTTCTCTGTGAAGAGCGAGACTCTGCTCAGTGACTGGCCCTGCCAGGGGAGCGTGAAGCTTGAGCCAAGGAGGGGGACTGGAGAGCCTCAAGACAGGCCCCTTTATCTCAGGCCACGTTGGTGGCTCAGGGCCCAGAACTGGTCATCTTCTGCCTTGTCTCTCCCCTTCACATCACTCCAAACCCAAAGGCCTCTTAAACTAAGAGGAAAGTTCCTTCCAATTCACAGAACACAACTCCCTCTCATTTGTCTAATACTTTCGCATCCAGAATAGATCCCTGTAAAGAATTATTCAGTTGCAATTAATTACATTACAATTTTTCTGATAAAGAAACTGGGTCTCAGGCCAGGAGTCGTGGCTCACGCCTGTAATCCCAGCATTTTGGGAGGCCATGGTGGATGGATCAGTTGAGTCCAGGAGTTCAAGACCAGCCTAGGCAACATAGCAAAATCCTGTCTCTACAAAAAATACAAAAAATAAACCCTGGCTTGGTAGTGCACTACAGACTACACCTATAGTCCCAGCTACTCAGTAGGATGACATGGGAGAATCATTTGAGCCCAGGAGGTGGAGGTTACAATGAACCAAGATCTGGGTGACAGAGTGATGAGACCCTGTCCCCCCACAAAAAAAATAAATAGAAAAGAAAAAGAATGAAAGAAGGAAGGAAGGAAAGTAGGAAGGAAGGAAGGAAGGAAAGTAGGAAGGAAGGAAGGAAGGAAGGAAGGAAACTAGGAAGGAAGGAAGGAAGGAAGGAAGGAAGGAAGGAAGGAAGGAAGGGAAACAAGAAACTAGGTCTCAGAGTTTAGTTCCCATGTTGGTATTCACAGTTATCATCCATAGGGACCATTCATAGCCTACTACTGTCCTCCTGCCTAATGCCCACGCCCTTATACTTCCTCTAGCCCTCCCAGCCCCTGAGAGCACCACTCCTGGGAGAGGAAGATATATTCACTATCCCTCCTAAATATCAATCTAGAAGAGTGCTGTCGAACAGAACTTTGCACACTGACAGGAATGTTCTACATCTGCTCTGTCCAATACAGCAGTCCCTATCTTCGTGTGGCTATTGAGCATTTGAAATATGGTGCATGCTAATGAGGAACTGAATTTTGAGTTTTATTTAATTAATTTAGATTTAAATTTAAATATCAATATGCCACTAGTGGCTACAGTCTTGGACAATGCAGTTCTGCAATCTTCAAAGCTCAAAAACCCTGAGGGTATAGTCAATCACTCGTCACTCCCAGCTCCTTTTCCCCCAGCACCTCCAGCTCCCCTGAGCCAGGGCACTGAGGGCCACGAGACCTTGAGGGTTTTGAGGGACCTCCTCTGAGTTGCCTGGCCTGCACCAGGGAGGTGTCCAACCGCACTGAACTTGCGGGGGCCGGATGTCCTCTCTCCCTTCCTCTTGCCCTCGGCCGCCAGGGGCCGCTGCGTCCCGGCTGTGCCCATCCGCTCAGCCGAGCGCCTGGCGCTGTCCCGAAGGAGGCGGCGGCGCCCACGCCGGGCTGGAGGAGCGGGGATAGCCCGGGGCGAGGCGGCGGTTGCGGCGGCGGCTGCGCGCTCCCCAGCCTGCCGGCAGGAACCTTGGAAAAAACCCGGCTGAGTTCTGCAGAGCTGGCGGGGCCGGGCCCGGAGCCCCCCTGTGCCCAGAGCCGGGCCCGCCCTGCGGATGATGCCAACCTGCCTGACCAGAACCCCGCTGTCCTGGGGCGCAGCAACTTAGTGAAGGGGACGGGGCTCCAGACTAGACAGCACCCAAGCTGGCCGCTCCCTCCCAAAGTCTGTCTTTCGGAGTGTTGGTCCCTGGCTCAGGGGCAAGGAAGACTTCAGGCCAGCAGGTCGAACCAGTGGGCACCACTGTGGACCAGGTAGGTCCCAGGTGTGGGGCTCAGAATGTGGAGGAATGAGTAGGCGTTAGGGGGGTTTGTGGGGAGAGAAGGTGAAGAAAGGTTGAAGGTTCTTGTGGTTCACATCCTCAAACCCTTAAAATACAGGCTGTTAACTCAGCCTCACTAAACCCCTGGATTGGGGTTTAGGAAAAATAGGCTAGGAAACTGAGGCAGGAGCATAGAAGTCGAAAAACAAATCCCAGAAGCTTCTATGTCCAGCTGTTTCCGGGGTGGAGGGAGGGAATAGAATGCCAGGGATGAGAGCCCAAATGAACACCCCCCACCCCTCTGCTGCCCACCCCACCGAGGTCTTTTGGGCCTTGGGGTTCCTAGGAGAGATGCCTGAGTTGGACTGGAGGATGTTGCAGCTCAGAGGGAAATAGGATCACCTGAGAGAAGACAAAGCTGCATTTGTGATGGTCAAAAGGAGGGTTCCTAGAGGGCAGGGAGAAGAGATGCCTACTCAGAAAAGAGGCACATCTAGAAGGGTGGGAAGCTCAGCCCACGGAGCACACCCATCCCCTGGGAGTTGGCACCTCTTCCTCTGTCTTCCTCCAGATCCCCCTTATGCTCTCACTCCTGGGAGCTAGGACTCAGGGGTCTCTGTCCTTATGGGACCCCACCATCCTATATGTTTCAGTTCTGCCTCCCTTTAGAGTGGTGAGGGAAGAGAGGTTCTTAGGGAGACATGGAAAGCTATTGGAGGCTGTGGCCTTCAAAGGCTCAGGGACCTGAAGTGTCCCCATTCTAGTCCCCTGGAGTGGGAATGGGGGCGAGGATGGCTAAGCCAAGCCAGCTCTATGTGAGTCCAGGAAGCAGGGGCCATAGTGGGTAGGAGGTGGAAGCAGAGAGGATCAGGGCCTCAGGACTCTTTCCCACGTGCCTCTTCCAGCAGGAATCTGTCAGGTTCTGCTCCTTCCTTGACCCTCAGCTCCCTCCCAAGGCCAGAGAGATGACAGCCGTGATTCTTAGACCCCTTCCTACCATCACCCTGCTTCACTCTTGGAATAGAGAAACTCCCTCAGGCCACCCTTCTCAGGTTCACCACCCTGTGTGATCCCAGAGTCTGCAAGGTCCCCTCCAGATTCCCAGGCTAGAAGAGACTGTCCCTGCCCTGGCACCTGAGAACAGCTTCAGAATTGGGCTGAACTTCAGTGCCCAGCCCACCCCCTTGCCCTCTCCCAGGTTCTCCTTCACCCCCTGCAGAGCCATGGGCTCCCTCTATCCTTTGCAACCCCCTAAGAATCTTTCCTACTTGTCCAGGTGGAGTGAGTCTGAGGCCAGCAGATGAACAGACAGAAACTGAAAGATCCCCAAAAAGGTGAGTGAGGAGACATTGAAGATGGGGAGTAGCGGGGGTGGACAGAGATCAAGTACCCTATCCATCGAGCAACTGGGTCCTGGCAGTTGGTTTGGCCTCTGGTATTCCCAAAGCTGCACTGGCACTTGTGGGGGCCCAGTAGTGCTCCAGGCCCACCCCTGAGCTTGTGGCCTTGCTGCCTCCTGGTACTGCTCCCACCCCCTTCTATGACTGGGCAGCTCCTAGCAACTCTGTGCCTCTTGCTTCCTTAGGATTCCCTCCATTTCCAGCCTGCCCTTCGGGGTAGCTTTGGGAGGCCCAAACCATCAACGATGAAAGAGGAAAAGGAAAGGGGAAGAGAGCAGAGGCAAGGTGGTACAGTGGGCAGAGGGCAGGCTTCTAGGCTCTGGACTCTTCCACCCACATGCTGCCTGGCCTTGGGCAAGTCATTTAACTTCTATTAGCCTTGGTTTCATCTCTTCCTTTTAAAATTTAAATTCTGTTTAAATTGAAGTGCTACTGCATTCTCGTGGTTGGAAGCTCAAAAAGCAAGAAATAAATCAGGAGAAAAATGCCTCTCTTCTACCTCCATCTCCCAGCCAACCAGTTTCTCTTTTTGATGGCAAACAATATTACTAGTTTTTTTTTTTTTTTTTTTTCTCGAGACGGAGTCTCGCTCTGTCGCCCAGGCTGGAGTGCAGTGGCCGGATCTCAGCTCACTGCAAGCTCCGCCTCCCAGGTTTACGCCATTCTCCTGCCTCAGCCTCCCAAGTAGCTGGGACTACAGGCGCCCGCCACCTCGCAGGGCTAGTTTTTTTGTATTTTTTAGTAGAGACGGGGTTTCACCGTATTAGCCAGGATGGTCTCGATCTCCTGACCTCGTGATCCGCCCGTCTCGGCCTCCCAAAGTGCTAGGATTACAGGCTTGAGCCACCGTGCCCAGCCACTAGTTTTAAAATACATTTTTCAAAGCTAGTTTATGCATATCTGAGCAATAGAGATAATCCTTCCTTTATACACATTTTATTATATTTAATTTTGAGCTGGGGTCTCACTCTGTTGCCCAGGCTGGATTGCAGTATCTCAGACATAGATCACTGCAGCCTCAAACTCCTGGGCTCAAGCAGTCCTCTCACTTCAGCCTCTGGAGTAGCCGGGACGACAGGTGTGCACCACCATGCCTGACTAATTTTTTAATTTTTTGTAGAGATGGGGGTCTTGCTATGTTGCCTAGGCTGGTCTCGAACTTCTGGCCTCAAGTGATCCTCCTGCCTTGGCCTCCCAAAGTGCTGGAATTAGAGGCATGAACCACCACACTCCTGGCCTGCCTTATACACATTGTATACACACCATTCTACACTTTGCTTTTTTTCCCCCCTTAACAGTGGATTATCACTGGAGATCATTGCATGTGTCAGGACATAAAGCATTTCCCCATTGGTTTTTTACAGCTATCTGGATGAGACTGCATTTGTACAGACTCTTTATGATGTATTCAGCCAGTCTTTTACTGATGGTTGTTTAGGTTATGTCCCAGCTTTTTGAGCTTTGGTTTGCTCACCTGTAAAACAGGTAATAATAATCTTACTTTGTAGGACAGTTGTGAAGAATTCAAGAGTGTGCATGTGAAGTGCTGGAACCAAGCACTCAAAGAGTAGGAGTCAGCATTATTGTCCCTCCCATGTCACAGCCCTCCATGGGCCCATATCTAGTTCATCCTCCAAGATGCCTCTTAAATGTCGTCTCCTCCAAAGGCTCTCCTTTTCTTCCTGTAGCACTCATTACTGCCTGCATGACTCTGTGCCAGGTTGAAAGATGCCTGGGGACAAGGTGTGCCTCCTCCCCATCTTTGTGCCTCCCAGAGTGTGTGGCACAGAGAAGGTGCCCAGGCTGGGCACAGGGGAGCTCTGCCTGGAGCTGAGCAGAATGTGTGCTTCTCTCCACAGGATGAGTGAGAGGGCTGCGCGGAACTGGAGCACAGGCGGCTGGCTGCTGGCACTGTGCCTGACCTGGCTGTGGACCCACCTGACCTTGGCTGCCTTGCAGCCTCCCACTGCTACAGGTTTGGAGGAGGTGGCAGGGCCCAGGGAGGGAGTTTCCCAGAACACCTGGGGAGCTGGACACCACTCCACCGTATTCCATAGCAGGCAGGTCTCCGAGGCAGAGTAAAATCCAGAGATTCTAGGGGTTCCGGTTCCTCCTCTGCTCTTTACCCAGGGAACTCTGCCCATCCCTGCTGTCCTGCCCCAGAGAAGGTCTGGGCAGACCCTTTGCTCACCTCTCCTTCCAGGCTGGAAGGTGTTCTGTAGTGAGAGAGACCCTCGGGCGGGGGCTTAACTCTAGCCTCCTGGCCTAATTCTGTGGTTTTCCTTCTGGGATGGCTAAAGCCTGTGTAAGCGGATGATCCTCCCCACGCATTGTAAGCCCTGGGGCCCTTGCCCTCACCCTGAGGAAGCTGGGGAGGCGGGGCTGGTGCGGGACTCTCTGTCTTCTGCCCAGGGGCCGTGCTCTGCCAAAGGGTGAAGAGCACGGTCTCACAGGGGAGGGAGGAAGAGTAGGAGCTCTGTGAAGCGGCCGGAAGATTTCATCCACTTCCTCCTCCCCCGCCACTGGCCATCTCTTCCATTCTTCCATAGCCCTCCTTGAAGCAGGAAAGAGGGGCTGGAGGCCAGCCCGGGTGGCGGGAGGGAGCGGGTCGGGCGTGTTGGGCGTCTGATCCTGGGCGGCTCCCCTCAGTGCTTGTGCAGCAGGGCACCTGCGAGGTGATTGCGGCTCACCGCTGCTGCAACCGAAACCGCATCGAGGAGCGCTCCCAGACGGTGAAATGCTCCTGTTTTTCTGGCCAGGTGGCCGGCACCACGCGGGCAAAGCCCTCCTGCGTGGACGGTGAGTGAGAGGCCAGGACCCGGGCAGGGCCCTGAGCCGAGCCATAAGGAGGCCTGTTCAGGCCTCGCCATCTGCTGGGGATACAATTTCATACCCGTCTCAGGGCTTTCATGATTAGTCTCAAATGGTGGGGCCCCCTCTGGGAGAAGAGGGCAGATGTGGCCATCCCTGTGTCATAGATGAGAAAAACTCTCGTTATGCGCGCAGCCTCCCACACTCGCGTGCCCTCTGCCTGGTGCACACACAGGCGCGTTCCCTCACACAGCCCCACTCCTCTCTCCACACACTTCCTCCAGCTCCTTCCCCTGCTGCTCCTTTCCCTGGCCACCTCCGCGTACCCTCCTCTCCTTCTCAGCCCTCCTCTCACACTTTCTTGTGTGGACACATGTGATCCTTCATACCCACACTCATACGCTCACACTCATTTGGCACCCCATACACGTGCCCACTGTGTCATGCGCATACCAGCTATGCCAGCTATGCACTCCTGGTCTGTAGACCCCTCCAGACGACTCACACGCTTGCTCACACACCACAGAGGGAGTATACTGGTTGTGCATCTATGCTAGTGACATGGTCACCTTAGAGACACTTTTGCCTGCCTTCGCCCCTCACTGTCTGGGGAGATTCAGGGATCGGTGGGATTAAAGTTGGGGGTTATGTCCCCAGGCCTCAGCCTGAGTACTGCCTCTCTAGGCAGCCTGGAGTAGGGGGAAGACGAGGGAAATGCATGCCTCAAGGCCAGGGGTGTGTGGAAACGTGCACCTCATTCGCAGACCTGCTCTTGGCTGCCCACTGTGCTCATAGAGACCCTAGAGCTGCACTCCGCCTCCTGCTCCCACAGCCTCCATCGTCCTGCAGAGATGGTGGTGTCAGATGGAGCCCTGCCTGCCGGGGGAGGAGTGTAAGGTGCTCCCGGACCTGTCGGGATGGAGCTGCAGCAGTGGACACAAAGTCAAAACCACCAAGGTACCCTGGGTGGGCACCTCATCCCACCCTCCCCTTCCCCCTCTACCAGGGGCAGAAAAGGGGGCACAGGAGCCTTGGAGGTCTAGGATGTCAGTGTCCCAAGGTGAGATCGTGAACCATGAAATTCACAGACAGTCCTCCTAGGTCTGTTCTCACTGGGACTGGAGTTATGGGGGTCAGGACTTGAAATCCAGTGTGTGCTGGGAAGATTCTTGATGTGCATATACCCTAGTTTCCTCTTCTCTGCCTGGAATTAGTTTGCCTCCACAAAATATCAGGCCTATAAAAGCATAATAGAGAATGGGAAAAATTTTCTAGATAATTGAGGGAGGAATTGCTACTTCTACCTGAACTCCAGGTACAGTAGCCACTCTGCCACTCACCTCTGCCATGACCGTCCCCCACCTCCACCCCATTCCCACTGTTGTTGACTCCCTACAGTTCATACCTACCCTCCTCTAGTCAGATTTCTCTGTCTACTCTCACAGCACCCAAGAGGATTATTACTTTCATGGTTTGCTGCCTGCCCCACAGAACAAGGGGTAATTAAATTTTTATCAAACTCGTTAGCAGCTCCATGTGTGTCATGGTTAATCAGCTGCATTGCTCTGTCATCACCATTGGTACAGAAGAGTGACACTACGGAGCGAGCCAGGGCTCTGCCTTTGGCTTTCCCTCCCTGCCAACACACGCAGCAAACAAGCAAACACAGAAGAAAATAGAGAAGGAGGGCCGGGTGCAGTGGCTCACGCCTGTAATCCCAGCACTTTGGGAGGCTAAGGTGGGTGAATCAAGAAGTCAGGAGTTCAAGACCAACCTGGCCAACATGGTGAAACCCCCGTCTCTACTAAAAATACAAAAATTAGCTGGGCATGGTGGCACGTGCCTGTAATCCCAGCTACTTGGGAGGCTGAGGCAGGAGAATCACTGGAACCTGGGAGGCAGAGGTTGTGGTAAGCAGAGATCATGCCACTGCACTCCAGCCTGGGCAACAGAGTGAGACTCCTTCTCAAAAAAAAAAAAAAAAAAAAAAGACAACTTTCAGCTTCTGAAGACAGCAACCATTTTCACAGAGCACAGAACAAAAGGAGCTACAGCAAGAAAAAGTTTGACTGGCTCTAAAGTAGAGCATCTTCTTTCTGTCTGTAGGCAGGGATGAGGGACAGCCATTCTGAGTATATTTAACATCAGAAGAGAATGAGACCCACTACAGAGCTTGTGACATTTGTCACCATGTTATAGGTGTGGGTTTGGAGCCTGTAAGGAAGTGCTTGCAATTTGGGTAGCTACTCTGAAGCAAACAGTGGGGAGGCTTGTGTGATGTATGTTTGCGTGGGTCACCAGGCCATGCTTTCCCAGTCCGGCCTGCTTTAGGGTGAGAGGATCGGCAGCAGTGGCCTCTAAGTGACCTGCATATTCTGGGTAGTCTCTGGCATGCTGGAATGGAATAGGCATTCGCTTCTCCAACCTTACCCTATCGCTTCTTCACCAGGTCACACGATAGCTCTTGGGGGTCACGGCCTGGACAAGAAAGGCTTGATTGAGCCATGGACTGAAGATTGGTATCCGGTCATCAGCCAGGAAAGATGGGGATTCACTTACATGCCTCATGCCAAATGCAGCATCAGTCTTTCCGGGGCATTTCAGTTAAGCTGCTCAGCAGATATGGATGGATCTGCAACCACATACCTGGTGTGGAGCTGGGCTTCTCTGGAGACACGAAGGTCAACACACAATTCCTACCCTTAAGGAATGTCCAGTTGAATTGGAGAGTTGATGACAGATTTAGATAATTTAGGTTAAAGTACTTGATACCAGACCGTGGCTTCTGGGCCACATGCTATGGCATGATGGAGGTTTGGGAATGAGATTCCCACAGTTCTTCAGATACCCCGTGGCCACAGGGCATAGAGACAGGAGGTCACATTCAGCACCCACCACCTCCCTCTTTCGCATCAGTTCTGAATCCCCAGCAAGCTGCTAACATGTTGCAGGAAAACATTCTCCCCTTATCCCAGACCAGCGGTATCTCATTTGGATGGGATTGGATTGACTTGGGGAAGGAAAGTAAAAATAAAGCCAAATAACTTCCCAGCAAATCTTCGGCACAGGTATGGCCTGGTTTGGGCCATTCATTGGGTATGGGATGGACAGGACTTTCAAATCACCTCCATCCAAGCACCTCAGGTTTTTTGTTTGTTTGTTTGCTTATTTTAACAGATGAGGAAACAGCCCCAGAGAGGTGAGACAGTTTGCCCAAGATCTCATAGCCTGGGCTCCCAAACCTCTAAGACTGATGATTCTCCACTAGCCTGAATAATAGGATTCCAACATAGGCCTCCCGTGTTAATTTTATCTCAAGTTACTGGAACCAGCAAAGTACAGGCTAGACAGCAGCAACATTTTTCTTGGGAGATGCTAGAGCAGGGACTTTTATTAAGGTCACTGTTCTCCTGTCTGAAATAACCCAGAATATCCACACATAGGGATGTGGGACCATCTGGTTTCCACTCTACTCTCATCCTCCAAAATTTCAAGCAGGTCTTATGACACCCAGAGGTCACTCAACCCAGTTACAGCTGGGGCTCAGCTGGCATCTCCATTGCCACTCTGACCCATCTCTTCTGGGGTCTTTGGGCTATAATTCTCAAAGACTCTGGCTCCAGGAGAGATTCTAGGTGGGACGTAGAACTGGTTAGAGTCTTCTCTTTTCAAAGGGCCCTGCCGGGCAGCAGGGGTGAAAGGCTAGAACCTCTGTTTAGAATTAAAGGTCAGTGCAGTCAGGCTGACACTCTAAATGGCTCAGGGATGATACACAGGCTTCAGGGCCTCAGAGGCATGGGCTACTTAGATATCTCATCAGTAAGAGAATTGCAGCCTCTGAGACTGTGGGCATTGAGATCACCAAGGCCCTAGGGAGGGGAGTGTCAGTAGAGACCAACCTGGACAATGCTGAATTCTGAGCCTCAGAGAAACAAATCAGATTATAGTTTGTGGCTGAGTCTCAGCTTCTCCCTTCCTCCCCGCACAGTAGAACCAAGACTGATATTCCCCCTTTCTCGCCCTACTCCAGTTTATTTTCTTGTTTTTGGCAATGGGGTGAACAATGGTGCCAGCTTCTTACTAGACTGTAAATACCAGAATTCACAACTCAGAATCTCTGCAAATGGTGGGCTCATGGGGTAGGGTAGTCAGGGAGTTGATCAAAGATCATCATTGCCTCCTTTAAGGTTGGAGGATGGAGGGTGGGGATGGATTAAGGGATTGGCAAGCTTTTTCTGGAAAAGGCCAGATAGTAAATATTTCAAGCTTTGCAGTTCACATACAGTCTCTGTTACATATTCTTTGTTTTTGTTGTTGTTGTTTTTTGTTTTATTTTGTTTTAAAATGTCTTTAAAATGCAAAAGCTAGTCTTATTAATAGCTCAAGTCTTAGCTGTACAGAAACAGACTCTGGGTCTTTTTTCAGAAGGGTGCCAACCCCATGAACCTTTGAAGGCAGGCCATCTCTGCAGTGCGGGACTGCCTCCCAGCCTCCTGGCCTGCCTTCTGTGCAATGGGAACCTGAGCATGAGGGCTGGGTCAGGTTTTGTTTTTCTCCTAATGCTTCTTGAGAGATTGGTGAGTGAATTATTTAGGCTACAAATGAGACAGCTTTAGCAGAGTCAGATAATAACAACCTGTTCTTCCAGAGGCCAGAAGAGGGGCTTATCTCTACTCATGCTGCACCCTCAAGACTGTGTCCAGGAGGGAGGGAGAGGGCTGGAGCCCCCTGCCCATCTGCTGCATCCACAAGCTGGTGGGCTCTGAGCTGGGGATTGGGCCTGATAGCGGGGATGATGCTATGCAAACTCTCTCCTGAGTTGCCAACCACTGCCAGCCTTTGCCTCAGCCAAAGTCTGGGTTCTCCAACCTTCCCTGACCTCGCCCATCCCTGCTACAGAGAAGACCTCTTTCCTTTGACACATGCTGGAATTTGCTAACTCCTAATTCATTTTTTTAGCTCCTCAAAGCCTTCATTTCCTCCTTACCTTTTCCTACATTTTTTTGGTGGGATTTGAGGGGTATCTTTTAGGTAGCCAGACGACCCTTACATAGGAGGGTCTGACGGAGAAGGGAGAGTGTCCCACCTCCCCGACAATAGCATCCTAGGGTCCAGTTTCCAACTGAATCAATATTTGTGTGCATTTTGTAGCTACGGTTTAAAAATGCAAATGAATTTTCCTGGAACATAAGGTTCCTGGAGTCATTTATCTTCCTCTTCTCCCCTTACTGGATTGGAATCTCAGTCTGAAGTTAGCCGTGCCCACACTGTCCTCAGCTGTGAAGGCCTTAGGAAGGTTACCAACCACAGGAGATCATGTGGCTAATTTCTGTTGGCATCCTAGCAGTTTCGTTAAGGTCTATGAGTGACATCCTAATTAATGGCCTCAGACAGTTGCCTGGATTGAGGCTGCAACTTCCTAAAATCACAAGCTTACAGCTACAAGGGATTTTAAAGTCTTTCTTTTCTTTCTTTCCTTCTTTCCCTCCCTCCCTCCCTCCTTTCCTTCCTTCCTTCCTTCCTTCCCTTCCTTCCCTTCCTTCCCTCCCTTCCCTTTCTTTTTCTCTCTTTCTCTTTCTCTCTTTCCTTCTTTCCTCCCTTCCTTCCCTCTTTCTTCCTCTCTTTCTTTCTCTCTCTCTCTTTCTTTCTTTCTTTTTCTTTCTTTCTCTTTCTTTCTTTCTTTCCTTTCTCTTTTTTTTATTGAGACAGGGTCTCCCTCTGTTGCCCAGGCTGGAGTACAGTAGCATAATCATGGCTTACTGCAGCCTTGGCCTCTTGGGCTCAAGTGATCCTCTCACCTCAGCTTCCTGAATAGCTGGCCCTAATCGCATGTGCTGCCACATCCTTTTTTTTTTTTTTTTTTTTTTTTTTTAGAATAGAGACAGGGTCTTCCTATGTTGCCCAGACTGGTCTTGTCTTGAGCGTCCTCAAGACAGCCTCGAGCAATTCTCCTGCCTCGGCCTCCCAAAGTGCTGAGATTACAAGTGTGAGGCAATACACCCAGCTTGCAAGGGATTTTAGAGACCAGTTAGCCAACTCCCTCATTTGACAGATGATGAAGGGGAGGCTCAGAGAGGCTAGGTGGTTTGTCACATAGCAGGCTGTTGGTGTGTCCTGTCCAGTGATCCAGACAAGTGTTCTTTCTACTACTGCACATCAAGTATAGATGAGGAACCTGAAAAGAAGCCAGGATTTTAGCAAGGATGAATGTGAAAGTGTCCCGTTCTAAAGTCACTCAACCCTATGAGTGCAAGGGAACAGAATGAAGAATGGGAAACACGTAGAGATATATACACAGGAAGAGGGAAGGAGGAGCAAAAAAGAGGGATTGAGATCACTCATTCAGAAGAACACAATGCACAGCACAAAATAATAAGAACAGAACTGAGGCCGGGCGCGGTGGCTCAAGCCTGTAATCCCAGCACTTTGGGAGGCCGAGACGGGCGGATCACGAGGTCAGGATATCGAGACCATCCTGGCTGACACGGTGAAACCCCATCTCTACTAAAAAATACGAAAACTTAGCCGGGCGAGGTGGCGGGCGCCTGTAGTCCCAGCTACTCGGGAGGCTGAGGCAGGAGAATGGCGTAAACCCGGGAGGTGGAGCTTGCAGTGAGCTGAGATCCGGCCACTGCACTCCAGCCTGGGCGACAGAGCGAGACTCTGTCTCAAAAAAAAAAAAAAAAAAAAAAAAGAACAGAACTGATGCCGCATCCAAAACAATTGATTTTTATCCTTTCTCAAGGAGACAGAATGGAGCCCCATTAACCTTAGAGATCAGTGAAGCCACTTGGATAGCTTCTGGGTGCTTCAGGCTGCATATTAAAGCCCACGGCCTAAATCTGGCCTGCTTCCTTTTTTGTAAATAAAGTTATATTGAAACATAACCATGCTTATTTGTGTCTTCTTGTCTATGGCTATTTTTATGCTAAATAGCAGAGTTGAGTCATTTTGAAGAGCCCATATGGATCACAAATTCTAAAATATTTATCTAATCCTTTTTTTTTTTTTTTTTTTTTTTTTTTTTTTTTGTGAGACCGAGTTTTGCTTTTGTCGCCCAGGCTGGAGTGCAATGGTGCAATCTTGGCTCACTGCAACCTCCACCTCCTGGGTTCAAGCAATTCTCCTGTCTCAGCCTCCCAAGTAGCAGGGATTACAGGTGCATGCTACCATACCTGGCTAATTTTTATATTTTTAGTAGAGACGGCATTTCATCATATTGTCAGGCTAGCCTTGAACTCCTGACCTCAGGTGATCCGCCTGCCTTGGCCTCCCAAAATGATGGGATTATAGGCATGAGCCACCGCGCCAAGCCCATTATCTGATCCTTTGTACAAAAATTTTGCCAACTGAAGCCTTAGTGTTTTAGCTGAATCTTTCTCAATATACTTTTGCAATCTGGAAACGATGACTTTGCACTGTATTCCTGAGTTTGGGGACATATATACATATATGTATTTGAGGCTGTGCCTCTGCGTGCTTTAATCCCTTCCGGTGCCACCTGTGATATCTAACAAAGAAATGAAGACGTAAAGATTAAGAGGCCAAGAGAAAGACTTCAGGGCAGATGCTTTCCTAACACGTTGTCACACCCTAGATCAGTTCAGTTCATATTTTCCAGGTTCATGAAACTTCTGCTTTTAAGCTTAAGGAAAATAACTGCATGTGCACCCGTGTGTGAAGATGTAATTGTTTATGCATGTACACTGCTGGTGTTTCTTTCTTTCTTTTCTTTCTTTCTTTCTTTCTTTCTTTCTTTCTTTCTTTCTTTCTTTTTTTTGGGGACAGAATCTCGCTCTGTTACCCAGGCTGCAGTGCAGTGGTGCGATCTCAGCTCACTGCAAGCTCCGCCTCCCGGGTTCACACCATTCTCCTGCCTCAGCCTCCTGAGTAGCTGGGACTACAGGCGCCCGCCACCACGCCCGGCTGATGTTTTGTATTTTTAGTAGAGACAGGGTTCCACCATGTTAGCCAGGATGGTCTCGACCTCTTGACCTTGTGATCCACCTGTTTTAGCCTCCCAAAGTGCTGGGACTACAGGCATGAGCCACCATGCCCGGCCTTGCTGCTGGTGTTTCTGTGTGTCTGTGGATTTGAGTATCTCCATGCCTACAAGCAAGGACAATATTCAAAATACATAAAAACCAGTTTAGCACAGAGACTGACTCATCAAGACAGGTGCTAGCCCAGGGCACACTGGCAGCACACAGCCCAGCACATAACTGCACATTCCCACTCCCCCTGCTGTAGCTGAGATGGACTCCATCTCAATGAACTGAGGAGGGCTCACTTCCCTCTTCCCCACAATGTGAGCAGCTAAGATGGTTCCTGGTTTCCTGGGACTTATGATTTGTCATCAAGTACGAGTCTGGGCATGTGCATGGGCACAGCAGCTACTGGGCTCATATGACTGTAAACATTCTATTTATAATAGATATGTAGACTGGGCATAAGGAGGACCAAGCAACTACCTTTCAAACCATACATGAGGGTACAAACTCCCCTTCAGTCTGGTCTAGAGGAAGTGGATTCCAGCCATTTTTAAAGGCTTGATTGACCACAAGGCTGGGTGATTGGCAATACACCATAGCTTCTATTAGTGAAACTCTACCATGTGTCAAACACACATATTTAAGTGGGACTCTTCCCATCTCAAAATTCGGACAGAGGCCCTAAAGGTCAGGTAAAATAAAATTGAGTATCAACTACGCTAAACTCCTCCTACATTCTAAATCAAGATGCTAGACTTGCAAAAGGGGTGATGAATAGCTGTTACCCACCTCCAGACTGCATGAGAGAGAGCTAAGAACTAAGGTTGAAGGGCAGGTGGTAGTGAAGATCTGACCGGAGAGAGTTGTCACTTTCTTCCACCCTGGCCAATGGTGTGATTGTTTCTTACTGTAACCCACTTCAGAGGGGGATTCCAGAGAAGAACTCCAAGAGCTTGACTTGAATCCATTGGAGTATGAGGGACTCAGGAACTCAGACCTGAAAATAATCTGAAGGTGAGTGGCTATGGCTGGCTGGTTGCTCTGGAGAGAGTCCAGAGGACCACCTTGAGAGTGAGCTGCCCCCAAGAGCTCAGCAGAGCACGATGTTTGCATGTTTTTCACAGGCCAAGAGTGGACTGCCCAAGAGGGCTTCCTGGAAGAGAGAGGTGACCCCAGCTAGGGAGGGATTACCAGAAGCCAGGAGTCTGAGAGGAAGTCATAAGTGGCCAGTGGAAGGAGACATCACCCACATCAAGGGATTTGTAAATGGGGGATCGCCAGCCGTAGCGCATCTTGCAGAAATCCAGGAAAGTATCCTCCCACACAAGATAATGCCCACACTCTGAGATGGAAAGAGACTTAGAGAGACAGACTCATAGACATTAAATAATTCATTCAATATCAAGCAGCTAAATAAATGGCATGTGGTAGTCTTGTCTTGTGTCAGTTTGGGTAAGCTGGAGCTACATTTCCCAGAATCCCATCCCCTGCATGGTTCTGGTTTAGAGTTGGCCAGAAGATTAATTTGTGAATGATTTGTAAGGCAGAGAAGTGAAGCAGCTGCCACAATTACTTAGCAGCTGTCATAGGTTAGAATTGTCAGCAGGTTCCAGGTTATACTTACTCTCACCACATTTAGCCTTACTTGGCAAATCCTGACCCTTCCGACCAACAAAAACTAAAAAGCCCAGGCCAACCCCAGAATCAGAGGCAATAGACTTTCATAAACTCTCCTCTCTAGGATCCTGCTCCAGCAGCTAGCATTCCTGAGTCCTGAAAATTTGATTAGTGGCTTTTCTCTGGTCCTCCAACTTCTTCATTCAAACCTTTACTCTCCCAGTTTCTCCAGCAACTCTGTAAAGCCACCTTCCCATAATAAATCTTCCCATAATAAATCTCTTATTACACAACATGCTTAGTGGTTCTCCTTCCCTGATGGAACCCTGACCAATACCATTAGTATCAATAATAAACATCAAGTAGGTACTGGAAATGGCTCCAGAGGAATAGAACATTAGGGATAAAAATTGTGAACTGACCTGGTTAGATTTAAAGGCATTAATGATCCTATTACCATCGGTATAGGTGACACTGATAAATCATGGCATGCAGTGGCAAGAGAGATACATGAATTATCACCCGTAGTCACCTGTAATACAAATGTCTTTAAAGGCAAGTCTTTGGCTGGCCAAGTAGTTGCCCCCACTAAACATTTTAATGGAAACAGAGAGTATAGGAGCATTCGTTGATTGCTTCTAGGTGTACTCAAACACGTAGAGGAAGAAAATGATGTGCTCAGGACTTTAAATGCCAAGCTCGAGGTTTGATTACAGGAGCAGGATGCTTCTATTATTGCCTTAAAAGAAACCCTTATTTGGCTAGGCGCTGTGGCTCAAGCCTGTAATCCCAGTAGTCTGGGGGGTCAAGGCAGGGGAATCACCTGAGGTCAGCAGTTCGAGACCAGCCCGGCCAAAGTGGTGAAACCCCCGTCTCTACCAAAAACACAAAAATTAACCGGGCATGGTGGCACATGCTTGTAATCCCAGCTACTCAGGAGGCTGAGTGAGGCAGGAGAATCACTTGAACCCAGGAAGCCAAGGTGAGCTGAGATCGCACCACTGCACTCCAGCCTGGGTGACAGAGTGAGACTCTATCTGTAAATAAATACATACATAAATAAAAGTTTAAAAATCATCATAAGGCTGGGCGCAGTGGCTCATGCCTGTAATCCCAGCACTTTCAGAGGCCAAGGTGGGTGGATCACCTGAGGTCGGAAGTTTGAGACCAGCCTGACCAACACGGCGAAATCCCATTTCTACTAAAAATACAAAATTAGCTGGGCGTGGTGGCGCATGCCTGTATTCCCAGCCACTCGGGAGGCTGAGGCAGGAGAAACACATGAACCTGGGAGGTGGAGGTTGCGGTGAGCCAAGATCCCGCCATTGCACTCCAGCTTGGGCAACAAGAGCAAAGCTCCATCTCAGAAAAAATAAAAATAAAAATCATTAAAAAAAGAAAGAAAGAAAGAAACCCTTATTTCCTGTAGCTCCAGGGGTGAAATTTCTGAAAACCAACATGGCCAGTCTTGACTTGAGTGTAGTAGGAGTCACTGTTGTGCCCCATGGTGGAGACATTCTTCTCTTAGAACCCAATACCACTAAATCAGTGGGGCCCAGAGTCTTGGGAACAGGAATTAACATTTTGCTGGTGAATCATTAGGGATGACAGTGAGAAGAGTCACTCCTATTTCCATCTCATATTGGCAATTCCACTGACTCATGCAATGAGAGCTACTGTGGTGGAAAATGCCAGGTGGAAGCCTCTAGAATGGCCTGTACCTACCAAAATAGTAAGCCCAAAGCAATTTTGTTCCAGAGATTAGTGTCACCATAAGAACTTGAAAGATGTAGTAGTGGTGATTTGTACCATATCTTCTTTCAACTTGCAGAATACAGATGGACCTTAAAGAATGACAGTGGATTATCACAAACCTAATCAGGGTGGCTCCAATTTTAGCCTCTGTTCCAGATGTGATTTCTTTTTTCCTCCTTTTTTTTTTTTTTTTTTTTTTTTTGAGGCAGGGTCTCACTCTGTCACTCAGGCTAGAGTGCAGTGGTGCCATCATGGCTTACTGCAGCCTCAGCCTCCGTAGGCTCAGGTTATCCTCTCACCTCATCCTCCCGAGTAGCTGGGACTACATGTGTGCACCACCATGCCTGGCTAATTTTTGTATTTCTTGTAGAGATAGGGTTTTGCTATGTTGTCCAGGCTGGTATCGAGCTCCTGGGCTCAAATAATCTGCCTGCCTCAGCCTCCCAAAGTGCTGGGATTACAGATGTGAGCCACTGTACCCAGCCCAGATGTGGTTTCTTTACTGGAGCAAAGATGGTTTTGGTATTTGGTATGCAACTAATGGCCTGGCTATTATTGAATAAAGAAATGTTTACTTATTTATTTTTATGGTTTTTTTTTGAGACAGAGTCTTGCCCTGTCACCCAGGCTGGAGTGCAGTGGCTCAATCTCGGCTCACTACAGCCTCTGCCTCCTGGGTTCTAGTGATTCTTCTGCCTCAGCCTCCTCGGTAGCTGAGATTACAGGCACCTGCCACCATATCTGGCTAATTTTTGTATTTTTAGTAGAGACAGGGGTTTTACCATATTGGCCAGGCTGGTCTCAAACTCCTGACCTCAGGTGATCTGCCCTCACTTGGCCTCCCAAAGTGCTGAGATTATAGGTGTGAGCCACTGCGCCCGGCCTATTCTTTATATCTGTTAGGAAAGATCACTGAAGCAGTTTACTTTCAACGGGTAGGGCCAGTGTTACACCTTCAATCTCCTTCGTCAATGGTTTACCAACCATATGGAAGATAATTGCAGCACTGCTGCCCTACTCAGAGAAGACCCTAAATGATAGTGGTAAAGGAAAATCCCACCATTCTGCAGAATTCTGAGCAGTATATATGGTTGTTCATTTTGCCTGGAAGGAGAGATACCTGAGGTACACACACACACACACACACACACACATTCACATTCTCCTCCACTTCACACACAAATTCTCCCCCACTTCACATCTATAGCAACTCCTGGCCCTTCTGACCAACAGAAACCAAGATGCCCAGGCCAACCCCAGATACAGCCACAAATTGTGTGTGTGTGCCACGGCTGGCTAAAGGTTTGACTTTCAGGGTGTGGATACTTACGGTATTGGAGGGAACATATTTGGAAAACTGATGATAAGGAAGTCTGGAGAAGAACTATGCAAATCAACAGTCATGAGCTGACACAAAGTGTGAAAATATTCATGTATTACATGAATGCTTGCCAAAGTACAACTTCAGTAGAGGAGGATTTTAAAAATCAGACCACTAGGATGCCACACTCTTTCCCCAGCCATTTCCTCCAGTCATCCCTGTCTTTTGCCAGTGGCTCATGATCAAAGTGTACACGGTGGTGAGGGTAGAAAGTATGCATGGCACAGCGACACGGGCTTCCACTCATCAAATCTGATCTGTCTCCAGGCACTGCTGAGTGCCCAATCTGCTAAGGGCAGAGACCAACATTGAACCCTGAAGAAGGCAGTATTCCCCAGACTGAACAGCCACCACTTGATGGCGGATTGATTACATTGGAACACTTTCATCACGAGAGAGGCAACACTTCTCCTAGTAGACACTCACTTTGGATGTGGACTTCTCTTTCCAGTCCACATGCTGCTGCCCAAAACACCAACTTACAGAGTATCTTTTTCATTGTTATAGTATTCCACTAAGCATAGCTTCTTACCAGGGAACTCATCTTACAGCAAATAAAACATGGCAATGGGCTTATGATCATAGAATTCACAGGTCTTACAATGTGCTGATTGCCCTGGAGTAAATGGCCTAAAAAGAATGATCTTTCTGGGGTCAGGCACAATGCCAGCTAACACTGGGCTGATGCAATGTCTTTCGCAATGCCCTGAATCAGCGACCAGTATGTAGTGCTGTTTTTCTCATAGTCAGGATTCATGAGTCTGAAAATCAAAGATTTGAAGTGGAAATGGCTCCTCTCATGGTTACTCCTAGTGATCCACTAGAGAAATTTTTGCTTTCTAGCCCCATAGCATTGGGCTCTGTAGGTTTAAAAGGCAATTTATCCGCCTAGGTTAATTATACATAAGTAAATTATGTGACAGAGCTATCATTCAGCGACTGTATTAGGTGAAGTGTTTGCGGAAAGCAAAGGTAATATGGACTGAATAATACAGAATGAAGTTAAAACTACCAGCTGTGACCATATGACCAGTTATAGAAATGAGGACTGTAGTAGTTAAAAACCAAACACCGCATGTTCTCACTCATAGGTGGGAACTGAACAATGAGAACACTTGGACACAGGGCGGGAAACATCACACACCAGTGCCTGCCATGGGGTGGGGGGAGGGGGAGGGATAGCATTAGAAGATATACCTAATGTAAATGACGAGTTAATGGGTGCAGCAAACCAACAGGGCACATGTATACATATGTAACAAACCTGCACGTTGTGCACATGTACCCTAGAACTTAAAGAATAATAAAAAACAAACAAACAAACAAAAAGTATTTTTTTCTCACACTAATATGAATATATTACAATAGTCCCCTTCTATCTGTGGTTTCACCTTCTATGGTTTTAGTTACCTGTAGTCAACCATGGTCTGAGAATATGGATATTTCAATATTCAATATTTTGCCTGGAAGGAGAGATAGCCAGAGGTACAGATATACACATACACACATACACACACACACACAAAATTCTCCTCCACTTCATATACAAATTCTCCCCCACTTCACATCTATAGCAACTCCTGGCCCTTCCAACCAACAGAAACCAAAATGCCCAGGCCAACCCCAGATGATTGAAAAGATCATATTTATATAACTTTTATTATAGCATATGGTTGTAATTGTTCTATTTTATTATTGTTGTTGTTAATCTCTTACTACGTCTAATTTGTAAATGGAAATTTATCATCGGTATGTATAGGAAAAAGCATAGTACTATATATACAGGGTTCAGTGCTGTCCCTGGTTTCAGGCATTCATTGGAGCTCTTGGAATGCATCCCCTGAGGATAAGGAGGATTACTCTAAGGTAAATATTAACAAATTATTTTTTTCCCTCTTCTTATTCATGAAAGTGACCAGAACTATTACCTGAAAGCAACCAGAAAAATATACAGAAGCTGCCCGAGATTTCATCCAGAACCACAGATATGAGTCCACATGTTGGGATTAAAGGTGAAGGTGTGGAATAGCCAAGGCAATCCTAAGCAAAAAGAGCAAAGCTGGAGGCATCACGCTACCTGACTTCAAACTATACTACAGGCCTACAGTAACTGAAATAACATGGCACTGGTACAAAAACAAACACATAGATCAATGGAACAGAATAGAGAATCTAGAAATAAGACCACACACCTACGACCATCTGATCTTCCACAAACCTGACAAAAACAAGCAATGGGATAGGATTCCCTATTCAATAAGTGGTGCTAGGATAACTGGCTAGCCATATACTGAATATTGAAACTAGACCGCTTCCTTACACCATATACTAAAATCAACTCAAGATGGATTAAAGATTCAAATGTAAAACCCAAAACTATAAAAACCTGGAAGACAACCTAGGCAATACCATTCAGGACATAGGCATGGGAAAGATTTCATGATGAAGACGCCAAAAGCAATTGCAACAAAAACAAAAATCAACAAATGGGATCTAATTAAACTAAACAGCTTCTGCACAGCAAAAGAAACTATCAACAGAGTAAACTGACAACCTACAGAATGAGAGAACATTTTTGCAAACTATGCATCCAACAAAGATCTAATATCCAGCATCTATAAAAAACTTAAACAAATTTACAAGGAAAAAAAATTAAAAGGTAGGCAAAGGACATGAACAAACACTTTTCAAAAGAAGACGCACATGTAGCCAACAAACATACGAAGAACAGCTCAACATCACTGATCATTAGAGAAATGCAAATCAAACCACAGTGATATACCTTCTCACACCAGTCAGAATGGCTACTATTACAAAATCAAAAAACAAGGTGGGGCAAGGTTTTGGAGAAAAGGGAATGCTTATACACTGTTGGTGGGAGTGTAAATTAGTTCAACCATTGTGGAAAGCAGTGTGGCAATTCCTCAAAGACCTAAAAACAGAAATACCATTCGACCCACCAATCCCATTGCTGGGTATACACCCAAAGGAATATAAATCATTCTACCATAAAGATACATGCATGTGAATGTTCATTGCAGCACTATTCACAGTAGCAAAGACATGGAGTCAGCCTAAATGCCCATCAATGATAGACTGGATTTTAAAAATATGGTACATATACACCACAAGTACTATGCAGCCATAAAAAAGAACAAGATCGTGTCCTTTGCAGGGACATGGCTGGAGCTAGAGGCCATTATCCTTAGCAAACTAACACAGGAACAGAAAACCAAATGCCACATGTTCTCACTTGTAAATGGGAGCTAAATGATGAGATCGCATGGACACATAGAGGGAAACAACATACAGTGGGGCTTTGGGGAGGATCGGGGGTGGGAGAAGGGAGAGGATCAGGAAAAATAACTAATGGATACCAGGATTAATATCTGGGTGATGAAATAATCTGTATAACAAACCCCCATGACACAAGGTTACCTGTGTTACAAACCTGCACTTATGCCTCTGAACTTAAAAGTTAAAAAAAAGGTGAAAGTGTGATTAAAAAAAACACACACACACACAGTGTCTCTGGCTTGTAATTCAACAAACTTATTACACATACCTTGAATCATTTAATTCCCACAGGGACTTGTGAGGTAAGGTTGCTAACACCAGTTTACAGAGGCAGATGCTCAGAGGAGAAAGAAAGCCTGAGGGCATTCAATAGCTGTCTCATGGGCTGGGAGTCCAGGACCAGGAAAAAGCATGTAGTAAATGACATTTGAGGGGCAGACTTTTAAAATGTGAATTATCTCATTTAATTACCACACCAATTCCATATGATAAACATTACCATTCTCAATTTACAGACAAGGAATCGAAGACTTTGAGCCCAGGTCTGCTTAGCTGTAACACTCACATCCCTCCATCACCCATGAGACGTGTTCTGGTCATCTCCTTGAGGATTGGTTGTCCAGAGTCCAAACACTTCAAAATTAGTGTTTAGGGAAGGGGTAAGAGGCCAGCGGATAGACTAGGTAGTAAGTGCTGTGACAGAGGTGTCTCCTCCATGCTCTGGGGCAGGAATGAGGGTAGAGGAACCCAAATCCAGCATGAGGGAGGCATCCTGAGGAAGTTTTGTTTTTGTTTTTGTTTTTGTTTTTTGAGACGGAGTCTTACTCTTGTCACCCAGGCTGGAGTGCAGTGGTGCAGTCTCAGTTAACTGCAACCTTCATCTCCTGGGTTCAAGCGATTCTCCTGCCTCAGCCTCCTGAGTAGCTGGGATTACAGGCATGTGCCACCATTCCCTGCTAATTTTTGTATTTTTAGTAGAGATGGAGTTTCACCATGTTGGCCAGGCTGGTCTCGAACTTCGGACCTCAAGTGGTCCTCTGCCTCGACCTCCCAAAGTGCTGGGATTACAGGCGTGCGCTACTGCACCCAGCCATGAGAAGGTCTTTAAATTTGAGTGGGAATCAGCCAGGCAAAAAGCGTGTGTGTGTGTGTGTGTGTGTGTGTGTGTGTGTGTGTGTGTTGGAGGGAAAGGAGTGCAAATGCTGAGGGAAAAGCATTTGCAAAGAACACTTGAGGCAAATTCAAGTAAGTAGTTAGCAATGGCTAGAGTACAAGGGTAAGGAGAGATGGCAGAGATGAGGCTGAAAGTTGGCCAAGGCTGAGCTCAGAAAGAAGCTGGTTGCTGTACAGTTTGAGTTTTATCTTAAAGACAATGGAGAACCCCGCAAGGGCTCAAGGGCAAGGGCAGAGGCAGATTGCCACCTTAGAGATGAAGCTGTTAAGACCCGATGGGTGGGTGACACTGAAGACTGGGCAATAAAACAGATGTTTTGACAATAATCCAGGTAAGAAATAATAGCCCTTGGGCCAAAAGCAGTGGTTGCCTGGGGGTGAAAAGAGGGAAGGAGGAGGATGAGGATAGTTTCCAACTCTGGGCTCTCCATTCCTTAACGAATGATTGCTTTTTTCTCTCCCACCATCTGGCTACAATGGGTGGCAGCACTGGCCCCGTGCATCTGCCCATGTGCTGTTTGAAGGACTCTGAAGGCCCAGAATCCCAACATGCTGCCTTCTCCAAGGCCCATAACCCCTCTACTCAAGTCCGTATTAGGGCTGTATTCACACAAAAGCAAACACTGAACACTTACTGGAGCTTTGGGTTAATAATTTTTTTTTTTTTAGGGGTCACCATCCGAATCTTGGCCAACTGTGAGGAAAGGCTGGAAGAGGAGTTTGGAGATGAACTGTGGCAATTCCGGAGGACCCATGTCCTGGAATTGGAAAGAAAGGGAGGAGGCCATACCACCTAGGAGGGAGGGGCTGCTGGGGTGGGGTGAGCTGGAATCTGCTCTCAAGTTATTCCTGCCCTTTGGCTGTCAGGGATTTGGGGGTCTTTGGTCTTCCCTTTCACACTGGCCCAGGATCAAGTTTCTCTTTAACTTCTTTTTCTGCACGTGGATTCCCAGACCCAGCCTGGTGCTCCGCCCAGAGCCTAGGCCACAGTGGAGAGCGCGAGTGAGGAGCATGTCCTCCGATGGGTTTTTCAGCGAGGGTCGAAAGGCAGATGCTGAAAAGGTAACTCCCTTAGACTCACAGGACCAGTCGGGGCAGCTATGGGACTCCCAGAGTTCCCAAGGATGATGGTCCAAAAACCAGGAGCAGCGTGAGCTGCTGCCGAGTTCCACTCCACTCGTAAGCTCTCGCCAAGTACTGCGCAGGAAACATGATAGCCAAGCGGACTGGAGCGTTGACTTTTTCTCCTTGGGAGTGATACCTGGGGCAGCCTTAAAGGCTGGAGGGCCGAGGTTCTCTCCGTCGCTCCCACCTGGGGACGTCCTCAACAGTCACCTTGTGCCGTCATCCCAGACTACCCTGTGTCCCTCTACTCACCCCATCCCACACACCTGAGTTCTAGGCAACCGCTGGGCTGCTTTCTTCTACTATAGATTATGTTTTTGTATTTTCTGGAGTTTCATATCAATGGAATCATACACTATGAGCTCTGTGTCTGACTTTCACTTAGCTTAATGTTGTTGAGACTCCTCCCTATTGTTGGAAAGATCAGTAGTTTAATTTTTTTTTTTTTTTTGGTGAGACGGAGTCTCGTTCTGTCGCCCAGGCTGGAGTGCAGTGGCACGATTTCAGCTCACTGCAAGCTCCGCCTCCCGCGTTCTCTCCTGGCTCTCCGCCGCTGCGCACACGCGCTAGCTGGGCAGCACGCGACCATGAGGCTGCAAACGTTGCTTGTATGTATGTATGTATGTATGTATGTATTTTATGTATGTATGTATTTATTTATTTTTAAGACGGAGTCTCGTTCTGTCGCTCAGGCTGGAGTGCAGTGGCGCGATCTCAGCTCACTGCAAGCTCCGCCTCCCGGGTTCATGCCATTCTCCTGCCTCAGCCTCCCGAGTAGCTGGGACTACAGGCGCCCGCCACCACGCCCGGCTAAATTTTTGGTATTTTAGTAGAGATGGGGTTTCACCGTGTTAGCCAGGATGGTCTCTATCTCCTGACCTCATGATCCGCCCGCCTCGGCCTCCCAAAGTGCTGGGATTACAGGCGAGAGCCACCGCGCCCGACCCGTTGTTTGCTTTTAGTTACTGATTGTTAAAGATTAAGCTGCTGGTAAGCCGACATCAATAATCCCTCCGGAAAAATCTTTTAACTAAGTTAATAATAGAAAAAAATTGGTTGCAATTGTAGATATTAGTCAATTAGAAGATGTGAGAGAGGGAGGTTCAGTGGGTCCCGGGTGGGGTGCAGGGGTGTGTGCGCGCGCACGTGTTGGGTCAGGGGAGACTGAGAGTGTGTGTGCAAGATTTCGGGAGGGTGCTTGGTCTCCAGGGTGAGGAATGCGGACTGCAGCTCTCCCAACACTCCCCACAACCCCCAACCACCAATACCAGCACACTCGCCCCGCCCCAGGCTGGACAGTCACTCCCAGGGACTCTTCCCCCCGCTTTACTCAGAAGGAGGCAGCTGCGAGCCGGGCGTGGTGGCGGTCGCCTGTAACCCCAGCTACTCGGGAGGCTGAGGCAGGAGAATTGCTTGAACCTGGGAGGCGGAGGCTGCAGTGAGCCGTGATCGCGCCACTGCACTCTCGCCTGGGGGACAGAGCGAGACTCCGTCTCAAAAACAAACAAACAAGAAGGGGGCAGCTGCGAGCGCCCCTCCTCTCCCTCCCTCTGATTAGTAGAGCGGCATCGATCAAGGACCATCCGGCCCGGGCGGCGGGACAGGGAGGGCCTGGCCGAGTCCCTCCCAGAGCGGTGGAGTCCGCAGGAGATTTGCGGGGACGGACTGCGTCTCCAAGAGAGACCTCCCTGTCATGGGCGGTGTCCACAAAATGCTCCTCTGTGGGCGACAGAGGGGTGCGGTGGGGGCCTGGGAGGCTCGTGGGCGATTCCGAGCAGCGGGTCTGTCCCGAGTGAGGGGCAGCCCTGGGGCTGGGGGAAAGGGGAGAGGCAGCGCCACTGCTCCTGGCTCCCCGGGCGACGCCACAGCGGAAGGCAGAGGGCTGAGCCCCAGCGCGGATCAGCCGAACTCGACGGGCCCTTGCGGGTCACCAGTCCCCAACCCTGGTTGGGCTGGGAGGGGTCTTCTCCCCGCAAGTCCCCTCGCCCGGCAGAGGCTTCTCCTTTCCAACCCCCGCGATGGGCGCACGCCCTAGGCTGCTCTTGCCCGCCGGGCTCCTCTCTCGCTCCTGGGGCCTGGTGGCCCGTGGTGGCCCGCGTCCATCGTGTAGGTCCCGCAGACCCCGATTAACGCAGGTTCGAGATGCGGCGGTTTCCGCCGAGTGGGCGCGGCGTTCGGGGTCCTCCGGGAGCAGGTGGGAAGGACGCGTCTGGGGTCTGTCGTCTGGACCTCTGGCCTCCGGGTGCGCAGCAACCCCTCGTGGCAGGATTGCGACCGCTGAGGCCTGCAGCTGTGACTAAACTAGCGCTTCCTCTGCCGGCTTCGCGGCCCGCAATCCACGCGGGCTAATGGTGTTAACCTTGGATTCCTCTCAATGCCGGGCCCTGTGGCACCCGAGAAAGTCTCAACGCAGGAAGGCCCAGGGCCCTGTGGGTGTACACATGGGAAGGCACAAAAGCTGCAGATATTGTTTTTTTTTTTTTTTTTTTTTTTTTTTTGAGG